>NC_051155.1:168357320-168522320 GCF_013339745.2 Dermacentor silvarum | reverse complement strand
CCACTCTTATGGAAATGCCTCGTTCGCATTGAAGATCTCATATCAAACTTTAATCTGGAATGAAGACTGACCAGCAGATTAATCCATTATCTCCTTAAAGTACAGTTGTATATAGTACTAAATACTGTTGAATTGCAGTGGGCGAATAAAATGCCTCAGCCCGGAGCCCCAAACAGCCTCAATGCTAATAGGAAGTTTTAGAAATAGGGGATACCAAGTTGGGGGACGCTATCTGCCTGGCGTATACAAAAGAACTCGGAGAGAATACAAAAAATGCAGAAAGCTTACTATGGAGTTTGGGCTTTGGGAGTACGCAAGGTTGCAGGGAACGCCATTTCTAGAACTTCCTAATGAGAGTGGACCACCCTACATGTACGTCCGCTGTATTGAAGCGCGAAAGACATCGATCGACGGCACGTCGAATCAATTGACGTTGCTAGAACGAACATCTTCCGTGCTCGTTTGGCCATTCTTCCAGACATTGAGAACAGTCGCCCGTAATCACCTCGTTAGACTGCGTTCTTTTTTTTTTTTTTCCTTGACGCATTTCCGAGTGTCACTGCGTCTCAATTCTTACACCGTGCTGCGTCTCCTCAACCCTGAAGCGCTGGGATTCGAAGCGGATGAAATCAGTAACTGGTCAGCAGTTGAGATAAGCAAGATGAAAAAAAAAAAGGAAAAAACCGCAGGAAGGAATTGATAGAGACGGATTCGTGACAGGCATAGACAACTGTACAATGTAGAGATAGAGCCTTTAGTGAAGAGATAGAAGACCAAAGAGGGATAAAGGCAAAATGCTAGAGTGCAGTGGATGTATACATTACCTGATTAGCTCATGCAAGCGAGGTGACATTTGTCGCCGCCCCGTTTTGAACCAGATGTCAGTAATAATAATAATCACCGCCACCACCTGCTGCTGCTGGAATACCTTTACCCTCTCCTCTCTGTCAATTTATCACGAGCGCGAAGCCGGTTTTTCATTGTAAAAAAAAAGAAAAAGAAAAAAGGAAAACAACGATATATATATATATATATATATATATATATATATATATATATGGTTAAAGGTTAAAGTCCATATATATATATGGGACTTTAACCATAGTAGTCATTCATCATGCTAAGGACTAAACAACTGTAGGTACCCAGTTGTCCTTCGTGTAAGCGGCGGCGTAGTGAAGCTCGTCGTGAGATCGGCCCGTAAAAGAAATTGAGTATGCAGCATGGTAAGATGATAAAGTCAAGCGATAGCTTCCTGGAAGATGTAATGAGCTATGCTGCTGGGAAACTCATTGGTTAGCTCTATTGGTTGAAAGGCTATGGGCCACGTGGGTGCTGTGACGTATACAGGTGTACGTCCATGTCGCAGTGCACTCGGCAAGTATAGTCTATGCAGACTCACCATGCGAGGAGACTCGACATACGCTGTTTTGTTTAATTTCCCGACACCTATGGCCATCAGCCATCAGCTGTGGCAAGCGCCTCGCGATAGCGTTGCCCGTTCTACAACGATTGTTTCGTTTTTGTGTGTATCTGTGTGTGTGCGTGCGTTCCTGCGGTCACGTGTCAGTGCTCTACCACATTGCGTATATAGTGTTCGACAGAGGAAACGATGTGCGTGGGTGTACGCGGACCGCCAGTTCCGCGCTCTATTTTGCTGCCAGAAGCCCAGGGCATAACTCCGCCACCTCGAGTGAGACTAGAGTCTCTTGTATGATTGCTGACGCAAGGAATGAAACTGCTGCGCTGCAGTAGCGACAGCAGGTCGTATACGTTCCAAAGTGCGCCCACCAGCCGGAGGGGTATGCCAGGGGCATGCAGTCTCTGTTTTACTGAAAAAAAAAAAAAAGCGCTTCCGCGCCATGAGCGGCGTGTGCTATATACGCAGCCCCGTCAAGTCGAGTGGCCCAGTGTGATGGACAGGCTCTCCATCGGCCGCCCGTGACCGGCGTCGCAACGATCGACGTCCGATCGCGCGCAGGACAATAGCGGAGGCGGGAGAGGACAGGTCTGCGCCACTTGAATATAGGGCCGCCGAATGGAGCTGCGCTGCATTCAGTGCCGTTTCATACAAGTATACACTCTAATTCGCCAGTGACTCGATTCTCTATAAGTTGATTTCCTTTCTTTTCTGAAACAGCGTAGGTGACGCAAATGCTTTCTGCCGGCTGTTGCAAATGGTGCCGAATTATACTTCGGGTGCGTTGCGTTTGCCCCTCTTGGTTTGTTCTTCTTTTCTGACCGCTGGCCTGGCAGTAGGAGTAGGACATCGCCTTACAGGGCAGGCATTATGTGCTCTGTGATGGAGCCAAGCTTCCCCGATTCCTTCCTCTAAAGACGATGTATTTATTGCTGTTTAGAGAGATTATTTATATCTCTGGTTCCTGTGTTTCGCTTTGTGTTTTCCTGGTGTGTCACATTATCGCTCGCAACACATCGTAGCGCTCGAGATGTTTGTGTACATGTAAAGTCCGAGGCATCGTCATTGTTCAATGGCCGGAGGCGAACGGATCGAAAGCCCGCGCAACAGTGTCGTCTCGCTCCCGCTGCTCTATAATTAATGCCGCTTCGTCACGGAAGGGGGTCACGGGACCACGTCGAGGTGGTTAAGTTATATTCTTAGAAAATTCGATTTTCCTCCGTCTGGCGGATTACAAAAAGTCATTATTGGAGAATATAAAGGTCAGACTGCCCTCTCCTTCAGTTAAACGCGAAATCTCTATCACACTGCGTGATCAAATAGTTCGCCTCAACAAGTGATACAATTCTCTTTTTCTCCGTTGGAATGTGGTTACCTGCACCTTTAGCAGTGTTTTGAGTGATAGTGATCTGCTTCTGGCGCACTCTTCCTTTGTTTCTTGTCTTTAGTCATGATAAATACATACTGCTCTGGGGCTACGCATGCGCTGTTGCTTGTTCACCGTTCAAGATATTCCTGACTGAATGATAAACTTTGAGTTGCGAATGAAGCAGGATTGAAACTACGAACGACACGGACGCAATGAAGTGTGCAAGGATGCGCAATGCGCTACTTAGAACAGATTTAATGAATGACGGCAGGGCATGTTTAACAATGTTTTAAATTGGGTTAGGTGGTGAGATTGCGTCTTTTCCTTCGTTATTTTCTTTATTTATTATTGAATTCTTTCTTTCTCGCTGCTACACGCCAATTTCGAGTCAATTAACCGGGACAGGGGCAAGACAAGAGCGAGATATACCAGGTGTTCAAAATTAAGCTTTACGGAATTTTTAGAAGTCGCCTGTGGCGGCTAGCGTAATTCTTATCGTTGAGCTGGGTTATTCGAAGAAGCGGACATTAGTAACACGAGAAATTGAAACACATATTAAACTAATTAACAAAAATTGACTAATGAACTTCTTAGTTAATTACTTTACGACACATATTGCAATTTACGAATTGTAGCCGGTGAGAAAAGAATTTCCAGGATGACGCCAGTTTCGAGATATCATTTCCCAAAGTGTGGGACGAAATACATGGGCGTTCCAGTTACTTTTGTGCTTCGATGTATAAAGCAGCATTTTGGCAAAAAGTAAGTGGAACAACAGTGCATTTTTACGGCGAGTTTGATCGCGCATATCTCCAAACTGGTGTCATTCTGGAAATTCATTCCAAGTGGTCCTGACAAGCTCACCGGCTACAATTAGTGAATTGCAATATGTGTCGTAAAGTTAATTAGTGAATTTTTGTTAATTAGTTTAATATGTTTCGATTTCTCGTGCTACTAATGTGCTCCTCATTGAATAACCCAGCTCAATGGTAAGAATTATGCTACCTGCCACAGGCGATTTCTAAAAATTCTGTAAAACTTAAAAATGAACACCCTGTGGGTAGCGCACTGCGTCAGATGCGAATGTCAGCCCACCCGCCGGGGTTGCTCAGTGGCTATGCATGGTGTTGGGCTGCTCAGCACGAGGTCCCGGGATCGAATCCCGGCCACGGCGGCCGCATTTCGATGGGGGCGAAATGCGAAAACACCTGTGTACTTAGATTTAGGTGCACGTTAAAGAACCCCAAGCGCTCATAATTACTCCGGAGCCCCCCACTACGGCGTGCGTCATAATCAGATCGCGGTCTTGGCACGTAAAACCCCATAATTTAATTTGTTTAATGTCAGCCCATTTTCACTGACATTTCAATTCTATAGGAAGCTCGCGGATAAAAACAGGAATGTTGGAAGCGTATACTCGCCATGTTGTCCGGAATTGCTGGAGGGTGCGTTAGCGCTCCTTAATTCTATCAGCTTGTAAAGGCAATAAGTGGATTTTCTGAGCGGCAGTTGAAGAGTTTGTCAGGTGGTCCACGTATGTGGCAGCTATTTCGTCGTTTTTTCTTTCTTTTGCCATGCGTTCTAAAAGAATAATAGAAAAATATGTAGGCAGCTTGCACTCGTGGTGCAAGGCTGGAGTAAACAGGGGAGCTGGTGATCGACCTAGCTTCTTCCAGGTTTTACTAGGCTTGGCTAAGTTTTTCTAGGAAATGCTAAGTGCTGCTAGGCACCGTATTCCGAATCGGCTCGCCGCCGATGCGCCGATTCTCGCGTGGCCGCGCGACGTGCTTCACGATGAGCGGCTTTTTCGGGCGTCCGGATCTTCTTTGGTCGTCCCATGTCAAGGCTACATGTGCTCGCCACAGAGTCACCGAGAGTTCTGCCGCCGTCGCGGCGGCTCCGAGCTTCATCTCTCCAGTGACGTCACGGCCAAGCTGCGCCTCCACACTTGCCGGGGCGTGGCTGGTCGAAACCTGCCGAGCCGCCGCCAGAGGTGCCGGCTGCAGTCACGGTCACCGCGCGCCTTCGGCGCGAACGCGGGGTAACGCGGACGGAGTCGGCAGCAGCTCTGCGCGTTGCCTCGTTGGTGCTGCTACAGTTTCTCTTTCTCTCGCTCTCATTTTCTCTTTCTCTCTCCCGAGCATAGCGCGCGCCGCGCGCATGCTCTCCTTCCCTCTCCTTAACGTCCCATGTCAAGGCAACATGTGCACGACTCGGAGAGGAGGCGAAGCACACGCCGCTCCGCGAGGTGGTTGCTAGGCAACGCGTGGTGACGTCATCGCCAGGCGCAGTTTTTTTGTTCGCACTACGTGGCCGAACCAAGAGCTCAAACAGCTCCGCTCTTAAAAAAATAAAAAAAAAATAAAAAGAGAAACGCAGTTGATAGTTTGCGCTTCACCTGTCCAGTCCTCGTTCCCTTGTGTTCATCTCTGAACGAGTTGTTTGCTAATGCTAGCACAAAAACGATAGATCCTATTTATATAGGCAGTACTTTTGTGCACATTTTCCTACACTATGCGGTACACGCTCCGAAAGCAGAAATATGTGCGTACCGTACGCGGTTGAAAGAAGCCTCGACAAAAGTGGTTCACAGAGGAGAGAGAAGGATCATCCTGCTTAGCGAGCAATACGTAAGCGTGGCGCAAATATCACTGTCGCCCGGAGAATTGCAGTAGCGCACAGAAGCAAGTACTGCCTATATAAATATGTTCCGTGGTCCCTTACTAAATCATTCGTAAGGGGGGCATTGCGTTGTCTCCGTACTGTTTCTTGTGTCCGCGTCGTTTGGCGCTACATTCTTGCAATCATGTATGCTAAACCGACATTGGCCATTCCATTGCGCCATTCACTCGCTGTTGCGCAGTTTGAAATGTCGAAGGTGTCCGCCTAATAAAGAAGTATTAGTAGATTAGCCGAATTGCCCATGTGTCAACACACCATCTGCGTGTCGTTACCACTTTCGACCGCCGTGTATACGCTGATTTCCTTCGGTTCAATTTCATCGAGTTTTGTTCTGTGGGAAGCACTTGTCCGGTTCACACGGGAAGCGGATATTTCAGTAAGCAGTGCACATGGAGCTCGCAGTCCTTTATTTAAAAAAAAGAAAAAAACGTTCTCGCGTGTTACTGTTAGCGTTTATTCTGGGGTCTGCACCTGTGTGCCCACCCGCTGCCCTTTCAAATAACCCATGTTTGGAGTGAGCGGTCACACTATCTGATCTTCAATTATTCTCACACTGATACACTTTCTATAGACTGTTTTACGGAAGCGTTTTGGTGACGCTATCTTGGGCTGTTAACGCTGCTGTTTTCTATACCTTTAACGACGAAATGTACGTTACTATGTTCGATTTGCAAGCATGAAAATAGTTGTATAAATGCGTTCAGCGTTTCGTGACCATGTTACGTGACTTCTCATAAAACTTAAAAATCGTTTGTGTAACAGCCCAAGATGGCGACGCTCATGAACCGAATCTAAAATCGTTTATAGTACAGCGCCAACCAACCGGCCCAGCGAGGAAAGAGCACGTTCTTTAGATTCAGGTGCACGTTACACACAGCACGCCTGGTGCAGTCGAAATTATGTCGCAGCTCTCCACTACGGCGACCCTCCTATATGTGTAGGGTCCCTGCGTCAGGTCAGGGCTCCGTAAGAACGGGCAAGACGCACCGTGTGTCGCAACGCGGGCGCTCCGTAATAACACGGCACCCTGCGCCCGTCAGCACTGCCGCTATCACCGGCTTGGCTGCGCTGCACGCGATATTCAGGAAGTCATTAAGCGCCGCTGCTCTTCCGCGGGGGTAACAACGCGCGTTCGTTGGGTCGCCTTTCTGCTACCCTGACAACGCGACCGCGCGACAGGACCCCAACCGCTTCCGGTGCAGCTTCATCTCTATGCTCGCAGTGCACTAATGTGTCCGGTTAGCCCGCGGTCATCGGTTTGTTGCGGAAACTATGCGGAGTCATTGGTCGTTGTAACGCGAGTGTGCTTCTCCTATTAGTGGCGTGTCGTTGGAGGCTGGGGTGTAGACGTTCTTTGCGATGTCATTGCTTTGTGACCGCGCTGTAAGCTGGAGTGAGAGCGAGCAAGATGATGGAACTCGCTTTAAAGCGACGTATGTTTTAAAGCGGAGAGAAAAGAAGGTTGTCACCGACTTCATTGTACAGCGTTACAAAGGTAACCCGTACAGGTTGCTTTGAAAACGAAATTCCGCAGGTGAAGATATATTTGTCCCCATCGGGGGATCGAACCCAGGACCACCGCCTGGCGCGCTGTCGACAACTATGCTAACTACGAAGATGGCGGCGTGAGGGCGGATTAATCGTCAGCCCAAAGCGCGTGCAGTTGCGATTGAAAACGGCATTTCCGTTCACTATGTTTTCTGAAGTGGGACGTTGTCATTGAGTGGTATAATTTTTCAGCTGACCGGCAATTTTCCTTGATATATCCTGTGTTAACTGGGGCCGTATTCAGCTGTAATGTGCTGCTGTTTCAGTTGTACTCAGTGGGGTGTGTAATAATCAGTGGTAAATGAATACGCCCCTCGCATGCGGAACAGAATATTACCGCGCTTTTCCCTGCAGATGTCATCACAATGTTGCTGGAGCGGAAAAGAGCCTTGATGCTTTCTTTTTCTTTCTCTCATAATATATCGTGGTAAAAGCACTCTTAATTCTTATCACCAAGTGCCCGTAACGAGGAGCGCTTATCAGCATTTATTGACGTTACAGCCCTACTGGTGAGAAGAGCGCTCAACTGTGTCCTTCGCTTCATGAATCTCGATTGGCGCAGATTTCCAAGTGGGCGACTTAGGCGGAGTAATCTTCCACAGACCCGCAAGCGTGCCTGGTTAGGGTTGGCAAACCTTTCAAAACCGAACGGGAACATAAATTTTTCCATGCGCGTTCCTGGCTCAGCAAATAGACGAAGAGGAGGCGATAGATAACCGGCGCTGTAGTTCGCTCAGGTGACCTTTGGTTCTTTGAAAGTCCTATCCCAAGGATGCCTTTGCGCCCCATATACGCTCGTGAATACTCGACGATGTGGTCGCTTCCATGGCCCGAAATTGCATAGTCGCCCGGCGTATTCCACCCTCCCTTACTCCCGACGCGGACATCCTGCGACCGCCGTTGCTATACGCGGCAAGAGATCGATAACGAGAAAGAGAGAGCTGTCCCACTCTTATATGAACCAAGCAGGGTGGCGCAACACGTACGCAATATTGCAGCGTCGTTACAATACCATCGCTGCGTTGCATCGTGCATTGTTGGGCCCGCAAGTTATTGAACGTCCTTCGAATGTGCACGCTTCTCATACGGTAATAACTTGTACTAATAAGAATTTGGGGGTCCCGCCTACGCCACTCCGTATTGGCAGGAAGATTTTCTGCCAAACCGGCTCGGCTTACCTCTTGCGGTTGCGCAATATGTGCCCCTAGTCCCATAGTTCATTCATCGTCGGGAAAGCGTCCGGTGTCTTGGGAGTACCTAATTTCTTTTCTTCTTTCTTTCAAGTCGCAGGGAGGTAATAAACTCGTGTCCGGTGCGCAACGGTGGCTCTCTGGCTGTGGCGCTGTGCGGCTGAGTACGAAGTCGCGGGTTTGAATTCCCGCCCCAGCGACGGCATTCTGATGGATGCGGAATACAAAAACGCTTGTGTAGCAAGTTTGCACGTTAAAGAAGTCACGGTAGTCAAAAGTGATACGTAGCCCCTCCACCACGGTGTCTCGCGTATGCAGCTACTGCGTTGCTTTGGGATGGTAAACCCCATCATCCAAGGTTGTATCCGCCGCCTGGGCTTCTAATCCAATTGTGAACGCCTGTCTTATGCTTCAAGGCAACTGTCTGACTGCAAGGGTCGTCTTCTCGAGAACAACTATTTGAATTAGCTGTATACACAATGTTGATTACTGAACAGCTAGTGGTCTACGTAGACGTATTGCTCACGGTATCGAGATTTGAGCTGTCTCTGGCTCTGCTCAGATCGAAAAAAAGAATAATAAAGTAATCATAAAGTCAAGTCTGTCTATTATACGCGAGCCAGGTTGCACTGGTTGTACGTTAGCTATGAATGTGTCAAAAGCATGGAAGATGATGGGCGGGCGAAACGTCATGTTGCTTGGTTTTTCTTTGGACCGATTCATGCTCGTTGAACGCAGTGGCATTCTTTAAACTCCGTCAGGAGTTATGCCTTCAAAACTTTCTCTAATACTCTTCATAGTGAGCTTTACGTCGTGAATCGGAAGTCACTGAAGTTTCAGTGACAGTTTATGCGCTTGACTGCCTTGGCATTTTTGGAAAATGTGCTTGCTTAATCTGTTCTCTGGGGACTCGACGAAACAGAATGATGACGAGGGACCCGAAAAACAATATAAAGGGCTTCCCGCGCGGTCTGTAAAGCTGGCTTCTCTGACAGACACAGGAGCGCACGGCGAAGCCCGTTTTTGGCGAACATCGAAACACTGGACGAAACATTGACTATCACATCAGGCTTGATTTTCCCTAGCGTAGGAGCCTACTCCAACCTTGAAATATTGGACGTGATATTTTTTTTTCTTTTGTCGGGCGCAGTTGGCGCTTCCTTTTTGTTGCTGGCATACTTCGCGTCTCACTGCCCGCTCCGTTCTTGTGTCTGTCAGCATCCCAAGCAGGGAATCGATTGGCTCACATCCTAGAATTCTGCTAGAATGCTTACCCACTATCTGACGGGTCCCACTAGGGAGTTCCTGCAGTGATCTTTTTTCTTATGTCGTCTGAACCGGAAACGAGTAGAGTTAGGCCTGGCCTGTGCCCAAAAAAGCAGCATGCCGCCGCGGAAACGTTCGCTGGCCGTGTTCCAGCGAATCTTGCTCTTCCGACTTCCAGCGAGTGAGGCACCGTCTAAGCTCCCTAACCACTTCAGCATGTTTGATTTAATATTCGTGCCCGAAGAAAAAGCGCTGCCCCAAAAAGCAGTTCAGTTCTTTTTGACATTACTTGTTCGGCGCATGCAGTATCGTCGCATGCACAGCCTGGCGCCTCCGTTACGTCTGCACCGCTCTCTGTCTGTCGTCTGCGGCGCTGTCGTCTGTTTCACTGTTCGTCTGCTTCGCTGTTCGTCTGCTTCTCTTCGTCTTGCTCTTCTGGCCGGCCGCTCGTGTTATTGTCTCCGCCGCCTCAACGTGTGGGCAGGGCGCGCGCCGCGTCGCCATCTTTTCAATTGAAAAACGATCGGCGAGGGCGAGCGGATGGAAAGAGAGAGAAAGAGCCCGTGTGTTGGTTGGGGGGAGGGGTTGGGGGAGGCAGCGAGAGGTTAAAGGGGAGAGTCAGGGGCGGGGTTGGCAGCGTCAGTCGATTCATTCGTTCCGGCCAAGCGCCCCATCAATGGGACGGCGGCGGCGGCGACAACGCGTCGGGTACCGAGCACGCGTCGGCGCCGCCGAGAGTTTCTCGCCGTTTTCCGCGTAGCGTTGAAAGGGAAGGGGAGGATGCGCGCGCCCTGGAAGCGCACCGCGGCTTGGGCTTCGCGGACCGTCTCCGCGCCTCTGCAAGAGCGCCGCAGAGCAGTCCGCAGCTGTATGTGCTGCAGGGCCGCGGTCGAGACCAGAAGCAACGGTGGGGCGCGGAATGCAAAGAAAAGAAAGAAAGAAAGACGTAATGAATGAAAGAGAAAAAGAAATGATGCTGAACACATCCCTGATGTCTGTCCATGCAAGCGAAGTCGTCTTTATTTTTGGAGAATGGTGCATCGAAGCACAACACATGGTACGTACTATGTGCAGGTCTCTTTACAGATTGTGACGCGCCCGTGGTTTCGGGTCGTTTCATTTCTTCTTGTACCGCAGCTGCCCGGATCTTCCCAGGGTGCGCCATTCACAACTGAAAGAAAGGGTCTTCTGCAGTTTCTTTTATATAGGTCTGATGACGTCACTTTCCTCTTTCTGATTGGTTAGTAGTTCAGAGGGCCTTTTCGCAGTTGCGAAACGCAACTGCTCTTCCTATTGCCGTGCTGCCGATTTTGGCGTGTTTAAATCGCTTGATGCTATGCCCATACGTCGTAAATTACATGAGTGAACCAAGAACACATGTAACTCACGACCTTTAGTCAAAGCCACAGTCGACCGGGATTGATTAGATGTTCATGAGAGTTAAGCGTGCAGAAAGGGTGCAAAAATGTGTAGTCCGAATTTGTCACTATGTAAGCCGATACAGAACTGTATGAGTTTCGTGTGCAACTGTGCAGTAGAAGTTAGAAGAAGCGGGCATGAACATGCGGGAGTGATGCTAAGAAAGCTTGGCTTTGATATTCAGCGACGAGAGGTCAAAGTTAATACTAAGCCTTCTATTGCGGCGTCACTCCGAACCCGCAGTACCAGCTTTGGGTCTCAAACCCAGATTTCACGTTTCTTTTCCCGTCCGTGTAGTTACGGAATGACATAGTATATTCTGCACGCTGAGGTGATGGAAAGGCGCTAGGTTAAGGGATATAGATAGATCAAAGCCGGTACTAAGGGTGCTAGTAGATGACGTCTCAGTTAGGATATTAGGAGAAATAAACCTGGGCGCGCGCGGTCGTTTAACGCATTGAACCGGCCCATTGGAAGGGAATTGGGTGGAGGTTAGATAAGAGTAACAAAATTAAGAAATTCGGGATCGTAGGGTTGCTTTGGCTCACGCAGGTCGGGAGCGACTAGCCATGACTTGAGATATATTTGCCCTACAGTGGACTTAATTACGCTTGATGCTGGTTAATAATAATTTTCCTTCAGAATAATCGCGGCGACTGTGTGTAAAAGCTGCTTTGGTCGTAGCAGCATGACAAGACCCGACTTAAGACGTAAGCAGCCAAAAGGAAATAAAAAAGGGGCGTGAAGGGGGGCTAAGAAAGCGGAACTTGTTTTTGGGAGTGAACGCGAGGTCTTATGGTAGTAGTCTCTAAAATCCTGTTCCACTTAAGTACAGCATAAAGTCCTCATTCCGTGTATTTTAGCAGAACGAAGGAAATTTTATGTGGATATGCATATTATAAGCGCTACAGTAGCTCCTTTTACTTGACGTTTACGTTATCGACGTGTAACAGACTGAGCTTGAGTGGATCCGCCTTTCGCCATAGACAAGAGGAAGCCACGTTACCTCCGATAAACTTGCTTACGCAAGCACTTCACTACACTCAAACACGAGGTTATTTTATTTTATTTCTCTCTCTCTCTCTCTTTGTTACTCTTTATAGGGTGTTTTTTTTTTTGGGGGGGGGGGGGGGGCATAACATTTATGCGTACATTTATGCCCACTCACCCAGGCATGAATGTACTACCCTTAAGTGGCTGTCGCCATTAAACGTAAAAGCGATAAAATTCTTTATCGGATCCTGCGAAAATAACACTGACACGCGATACAACTCGCGTCGTCACGAATGAACTATAAATAATGACTGACATTCAAATTTCCTGCTTATAGGGTGACCTTAAGTGGAAGGGATAGAGCTCGCATCTGAGCCACTCGCGTGAGATCGACCAATGTACGACGGGGTATTGCGTGGGCCCAAACCTGTTTAGCCGTTCCGTTCGTATTCTCCCGGACTGTGCGGCGGAGTGTGCGCCCCCGCATTTGAAAAGAAAAACCAAGAAAGAAAAGAAAAAGCTTGCATCAGCCGTTTCCTCGCCAAGCACGTCGCCGCTGCTCGGCTCGTCTGTCGATTGCGTTCCCTGTTACAAAATACGCGTAAAAAGGTCGCTTCGACGGTAATTGCGATGGTAACACAATGCTAATACAGTGAACGGGGCTCCGGGTGAGTTTCTATACCGCTCTCCGCATTCGGCGCAACCGACGCCGCGGCTCTGGCCGAGGATTTATTGCGCGCGCTCTTGTTGTGTAAAAGAATCTTAAATGTCAGCGTGGTGCGTTGTTCCGTGCTCCAGCTTAGCTTCTTTTTTTTTTTTTTCCTCTCTCTATATCTCTAACTCGCTCGCTTTGATCCCGCTGTATGGCAGCTTGCCATTGTGGGTTTGAAGGCCGTTTCGAGCTTTCGGAGGCTCCGAGTTTTGCAAAGTTCGATCTTTTGTTCTCTCTCTCACTCTATGCTGCGGGGCTTAACTTTGTCGTGCTGTAGTACTAATTGGGTGTTACGAAAGGTCACCGAGTTTCGTTTAGGACGATATATAGGCGCAGCCTTTTCCCAACTCGTAGAAGATAAAATGAGCTAATGGAAATTCGTCTATTTTTAGAGCCTATATCGTACAGAGCGGCACATTCAATCGCTGTTATTTAAAGGAAGTTTCGCGCGAGTGCAATCGCCGTTCTTCTTCTGCGATAATCATTTTTTTTTCTTTTTTTGCCCCTTTTTTTTCGCACTGTTGAAGGAATACCTATGTTGGCGAATTGCGTTAACTGTCAACGTGAGCAACAAAACCACACTGAGAGGGCGGGTGACGCGACGAGTGTCACGCGTGTGTTGTGTGTGTCGTTCTTGGTTCCCAAGGCAGAAGGATGGGCTATAGCTGAAGCCTAGACACTTGGGACATTTCGAACGTCAATGTTATTAATCCGTGCTATGCATAAACATAGGTTCAGCAACAGTGTACAATCGGAGGTCCTGAAGTTAAACGAACAAAAGACAGTAGGTCGTCCCTCCAGCCCTGTCGTCCTTTCTTCGTCTGAAGTTTCCCTTTTTTTTTTTTTTTTTTTCTAAGCAAGCTTTAGAGATGTCTTAAAGGGCCGCTCACCAGGCCACATTGCAAATTTTGGTTATATATACGCTGGAAGTTGTTACGTACCCCTTAAGGGGTGTTCTACCGCAAGATTTCTATTTTAATTAGCCCAGTCAGTGCCTCAATCACGATCACTGAGGCAGACGCGAGAGGATGAAAGAGCAGGATCGCGGCGCTGAAACATAGTTTCGTTCTTTGCGCGCGCGACTGCACGTCGTGGTAACAAGCAGACGGAACGGAATTACATCTCTCTTGCTACGATACGAAGTAAAACAAAAACACACAGACATTATAATTTGTATGGTTTGTTATTTCTCGAAACTTTAATTCGTCTATTGAAGCAACAGATTAAACAACTAAACTGATGTTGCCTTGAATAATTCTAGAAGTCACGTGTCGCTGTGAGCGACGTCATGGCATTGTCACGTGTACGTAGGCGCACTTGCGCGATGCACGTCGACTCTCCGGCTGGGAGCGCGGCGCCCGCGAGGAGAAGGGCAAACGGCGTTTGGTTTGAAATTTAAACCCTTTCCGCGGCGCGTAGGGATGTGACATTTAAGTTAGTTAGCACGCGTTGTATGCACTGCGCTTGTCAGCTCAAAATGCGCTTGTCAGCCCTTTAAGCTTTCTGGTTCCACTTGCGCAGTGTACCGATATGAAATACCAACCACCGCTTCTCTTTTTCTTTTTCTTTCTTTTTTTTTCCATGTTGAAGTTAATCTTTAATAAAGCGCGTTATGAAAGCCTACCGCGCCACCCCCCATATTCCTTTTCTTTCTTTTGCCCTGATGATGATGGTGCCGGTGGCAGAACGCGGGTCTCTCGGCTCTATGGCCGGGCCGAACGCGGCAGGGCACTGGGTCACGGGGATGATGCAGGTCGCTGTAAGTGGGATGGGAAAGGGTGAGGACAACGTGCGCGCGTGGCATTTGTGGATTATTTAGAGAGAAAGGGAAGGCGCGCGTAGTGGGAGGAGAGAAGCCGGGTTAAGCTTTGTGCGTACGCGGCTCGATGCCGCTGCGCCGTTCCCCGGTTCGTCACTTCCGGTGGATCGATCGGCCCGTCTACGTCTGTGCTGCCGCCGTCGCCAGCGCCGGGGATGACCCAGTTTCTTCATCTGGCCCTGACACCGTCGCCCTTCCCACCCTATACTATACAGCAACCTCCCCCCCCTCCCCCAACCCCGCCTCCGACCCAAACACGGTGCTGAAAAACTTTTCCCTGCGTTTTCTTTTATTTTATTTTTCTGTCCTTTCCTTTTATATGCTCTTTTTCTTCGTTTTCGTTGGCCTCTTTTGCAGCCACATTTCTTTAGCCTTCTTGCATTTCTCGGCTCCCTTCTCGAATGACTCTCAATCCTCTGTGAAGTTTGTCCCCCAGGCTTCAGGATCACGCGTTCATTCTTACACACTCGCTTTCCATTCATTTTCCCCGTCTTATTCTTCTCTTCCGCCGCTTTTATTGACACTTTTTTTTAGCCCTCTGTCATTTATTCGCTTTCTTCTCACGTGATCGACTTTCCATTCTCTCTTCTCTTGTCCTCCAGGCTTATGAGCACACGCTGATTCTGACACTCTCACTCTCTTTCTTCCTTTCTTTCGGTCACCATTGTCGCTTTGCGGGCTTTTCTTGCCGGTTATTATTTATATAGTAAAAGAAAGGGAAAAAGCGTTCATTATGCGGTTGCTTTTCTCCGTGAGCACGGGTGACAGCTATACGGAACGGTCTGTAATAGAAAAATGGTTAAGCAAACCGCGTCCCCCCCCCCCCCCTCCCACCCCTCCTTTCTCCCATTTGTGTTCGTGCGCCAGTCACGTTGACGCGCGCTGCCTTCGGCATTAATAATGCTTCGGTAGAGTTAACAGGCTCTGCGTTCCGGTTTTTTAAATGAAAGAAGAATGAAGAGGCAGCCGCGCATTCCTTGCTGTGCGGCGGCGCCGGCTGGAAAGCTGCCGTGCCTGGATATATATGCGTGCGTGCGTGCGTTGTCATGGGCATATTCGACCGTTGCTGTGTGTTCCGGATACAGATACCGGGCGGGCCGGAGTCGAGTCGCTCAACGTAATGTGTGCTATCCGAGCGGCATTTGCAAGCCGCGGCTGCAATCTTTGATTATTGTGCTTCTTCTCGGCACGGAAGGTCGCGCGAGTACAGGCACTTCACTTTTCACGTAGTGCGTAAGTGACCATGGGATGGCACATAGCGATAAAAAGAAAAGAGAAAAAAAAAAGAACGCGAGATTTTTAATATATGCATCACCGCATTTTTAATTCAGGGGTAAAAAGGAGTAGAGCTTCCTGTACTTCTACGCTGCCAGCGCCTCCGTAATGAATGGGAACCAAGCGGTCCACTGCAGCAGCACTACGGTCACAGTAATTTCTCACTGTTTTTTCTTGAGCACGGACTCAACTTTCGCCGGGAGCTGCTATTGCGTCGTACCCGGTTCTTTGCTTCAGCATGACGTGATATGACAGAAAGTTGCCGTGACGCTAACAGTACCCCATAAGCTGTGACCAACTACTGGGAAAGTGGCGCGCTCCAAGCGCACCTACCCTTTTGGCGTTCATGGGCCGGCACTGAAGTGTTCCTCCTATACCCAACCCTTCCCTTTCCTCTTCGGAGTCTGCTTTGCTTGGCTCAAGCCGGCAGGAACAGCAATGGCTGATCCAGCGGGTTCGCGAAGTCGCGTATGCCAGTGGAGCCCTGGACCGAGGGCCCCACTCATTGAGGAAGTATTTCCGACTTGTTTTCCAAATAAAAGTTAGTTATCTCTCTTAGAAAAACGCCGTAAGCGAGAACCGCGAAGTCGTTAGTGGCAAAGCGCTTTTCTCTCACTAATTAAACCTGCAGGTATTGAAAATGATCCGCTGCTACTTTTGCCATGGACAGAAATAATATGGTGCTTCTACTTTTTCCGTCTTCCTCTGCTTTCTTCCTTTCTAATATTCATTCATTTATCCTTCAAGTACGTCTGAATCAGCAACGCTGTAAAACAGCCTGGACCTATGCCCGCTTCGGAACTTAATTACTATTTCTTCCTTTTCTTTTCTTTCCTTTCACGAATAATTTGCCCTGTGTCTTATATGGGCATTTGAATAAAGGCGTGGCCCTTCCTCGTGTAGAAATTGTATAGTCATCATCATTGTCATCATCATCAGCCTATATTTATGTCCACTGCAGGACGAAGGCCTCTCCCTGCGATCTCCAATTATCCTTGCCTTGCTTTAGCTGATTCCAACATGCGCCTGCAAATTTCCTAACTTCATCGCCACACCTAGTTTTCTGCCGTCCTCGACTGCGCTTCCCTTCTCTTGGTATCCATTCTGTAACTCTAATGGTCCACCGGTTATCCATCCTACGCATTACATGGCTTGCCCAGCTCCATTTTTTTACGCTTAATGTAAATTAGAATATCGGCTATTCCCGTTTGTTCTCTGATCCACACCGCTCTCTTCCTGTCTCTTAACGTTACTCCTAAGATTTTTCGTTCCATCGCTCTTTATGCGGTCCTTAACTTGTTCTAGAGCTTCTTTGTTAACCTCCAAGTTTCTGCCCCATATATTAGCACCGGTAAAATGCAACGATTGTACACTTTTCAACGACAGTGGTAAGCTCCCAGTCAGGATTTGGCAATGCCGGGCGTATGCACTCCAACCCCATTTTATTCTTCTGTAAATTTCTTTCTTATGATCAGGGTCCCCTGTGAGTAATTGACCTATATAAACGTACTCCTTTACAGATTCTAGAGGCTGACTGGCGATCCTGAATTCTTGTTCCCTTGCCAGGCTATAGAACATTATCTTTGTCTTCTGCATGTTAATCTTCAACCCCACTCTTACACTTTCTCGGTTAAGGTCCTCAATCATTTGCTGCAGTTCGTCCCCGTTATTGCTGAATTGGACAATGACATCTGCAAACCGAAGGTTGCTAAGATATTCGCCGTTGATCCTCACTCCTAAGCCTTCCCAGTCTAAGAGCTTGAATACTTCTTCTAAGCATGCAGTGAATAGCATTGGAGAGATTGTGTCTTCTTGCCTGGACCCCTTTCTTGATAGGTAACTTTCTACATTTCTTGTGGAGAACCAAGGTTGCTGTGTGTGATGAGGTTCTTTCAATAAATTACTCGCTACTGAGGTACAGCCTCAGCGCATGAAATGACGAAGCCGTTCGATACCACAACAAGCCATTCATTAAAGAAAATACAGCGAAAAGAGAAAAATAAACTGAGCAAACTAATCACCAAAAAAAGGAATAAGTCCAGAAAGAAAGCATAAAAGTCGGAAGGGGGCCTACAGTTTCATGGTTCGCACTGGAGCTGTGGGATGGGCTAGAAGCGGCGACAGAGGCGGAGCTCGAAGTGGAGTAGCGGTGACGAAACTAGAAGCAGTCGGAAGAAAATCCTGGTCGCCCCCAGGCGAACACCAGGGATCCAGTAATGCAGGAGGAAGTTCTTCAAGTTTCGCTGTGACGTTGGGAACCTGGATGGGTCACCCTAGTACGGTAGAGGTCTTGTCACCGGACACCAAGTCCAAGGGCTTCACCTCTGCGACCGGTACAAGGGGATCATTTCTTCTTATGTCGGTCAGCACCTTATCGTCAGGCAGCCATGATCGACATTGCTGTGAAGACAGGCGTAGTAGAGACGGGTAACGGCTAGACGCCCGTGCGGCGTTCGCCAGCTGGAGCTCGGGCACGGCGCTGGAGACGCTGGGCCGCCTGGGTCGGACGCCCTACCGACGTTCGCCAACCGCAGGCTGCAGGAAGAAGTTGGTTGTCGTGTCGATCCCAGGTGGGAGCCTGGAGCGGCCTTGGTCCAGGAGCTCGACCGGCCGCTGCCCCCGCACCCTGGTCATCTTCTTCCCCCTCCTCTTTCACCTCTCTCAAGATGGCTGTCGCTTGCTTGCTTGTTGCTCACTTCTGGCACTTGCCCACTACGATCACGGCACTCGCGCACTTCACATATCACACTGTGCAATCCTTGTAGATATGTTTGCTAAGATATTCACGTATGCCCCCTGTACTCCTTGATTACGCAATGCCTCTATGACTGCTGGTATCTCTACTGAATCAAATGCCTTTTCATAATCTATGAAAGCCATATAGAGAGGTTGATTGTACTCCGCAGATTTCTCGATTACCTGGTTGATGACATGGATATGATCCATCGTAGAATATCCCTTCCTGAAGCCAGCTTGTTCTCTTGGTTGGCTGAAGTCAAGTGTTGCCCTGATTCTATTGGAAATTATCTTGGTGAATATTTTATACAATACTGAAAGCAAGCTAATGGGTCTAAATTCTTCAATTCATTACCGTCTCCCTTCTTACGGATGAGTATAATGTTGGCCTTCTTCCAGCTTCCTGGTACACTTGAAGTCGTGAGACATTGCGTGTAAAGGGCCGCAAGCTTTTCAAGCATGATATCTCCTCCAACTTTGATTAAATCGACTGTTCTTCCATCTTCTCCAGCAGCTTTTCCCCTGGTCATGTATTTCAAGGCCCTTCTAACTTCATCGCTAGTTATAGAAGGAGCCTCTGTATCCTGTTCATCACCGCTTCGAATGAAGGTAGCTTGGCGGCTCTGGGTACTGTACAGGGCAGTATAGAATTATTCCGCTGCTTTTACTATGTCATCGAAATTGCTGATGATATCACCCTGCTTATCTTTCAGTGCATACATCTTGCCTTGTCCTATGCCAATTTTTCTTCTCACTGATTTCATGCTGCGTGCATATTTTACTGCTTCCTTTGTAGTAGCGACGCATAAAGAGCCTATCGTCCATGAGCCAACGCGTATATAACTGTCTGTCCGACCCGTTCGTAATAAAGCTTGGCTGCAGCTTCGCGAACTCTCTCTCGCGTATCCCTCGTTTCCGGACAGACTATATCTGTTTGTTGGGAATCGTATACATACAGGGTGTTTCATTTTAGCTGCACCAAATTTTTAAAAATTGCCTGTAGCAGATTGCACAATTATAATCCGTGATCTAAACTACTCGATGAGGCGGCCATTACTTCCACGAGAAATCGAAACGCCTGATTCAATGATTAACATAATTAATTGCTCTAAATAATGTTTTAATTAATTATTTTACGGCACATCTTTCAATCTACGAATTATAGCCGCTAAGTTCGCAAGGCGTATCCACTTGGAACGAATTCTCAGGACTGAACCAGTTTCGAGGTATTCATTTTCAATGTGTACGACGAAATGCATGTGCGTTCCAGTTAACTTTGTGCTTCAATGCATAAAACAGCGTTTTCCTCCAAAAGTTAACTGAAACGCCCATGCATTTCGTCGTACACATTGAAAATTGATATCTCGAAACTGGTTCAGTCCTGAGAATTCGTTCCAAGTGGATACGCCTTGCGAACTCAGCGGCTATAATTCGTAGATTGAAAGATGTGCCGCAAAATAATTAATTAGAGTAATTATGTTAATTATTCAAGCAGGCGTTTTGATTTAAATTTGGTGCAGCTAAGATGAAACACCCTATATAGCAGCTGGCTATGCGAGGGAAATCTGCAGCACAGTGCGCAATCGGCCTCGCACCCCCTTCCCCCCGACGCGCGCTGGTCTGCTTCGTTGCCTTATGCTGCCGTTGCACGCTCGATTTTGTTCCGCATAAGTTGCGTACACTTTTTGTAGATATGTTCCACTTACTTCGTGGAATCTATGTGGAAAGAGGTGAGGATGTTCCACTATGTGGCAACTTACGTGGAACAAAATATAGTATTATATATATAGTAACCGAGGCAAGATGCTTCACCGCGGAAGAAGAGCCGAACATTTCGCAGGAGCACAGCGGCACAAGCGGAACATTTTCGCAGATACGTTTCACTTATACTTTAACGGAACCTGCGTGCAACGCGATTGAGAGTGTGTAGCAAGCCGCCGCGCTTCAGCGCACCAGTCCACAAACCCTTCTCTCCCTCACTGACCCCGCCGCCACTTTCTCTCTCTCTCCTGTCCTCGCTTCTGTAACCGCTGTCTCTTTATTATTCACGACGTTGGTCCTGGGAGACTCGCCCGATCGCGTCCCTAAAACTCTTTATTCTATTATCTGGCCACTTCGCTCGGCTTCCTTTGTGATCCCGTTTCTGGAGGTCGAGCGAGCCTATCAGTACGCTCTTCCGGCAAAGTAAAGACCGTACTTGGCCGATACGGCCGACCCTCCACCCCCTGTACAGCCTCTGCTTATTGCAAACAGTCGCCAGGAGGTTTGCTCGTATTTGAAGCGTCCGTCCTGTCGTCTTTCTTGTGTGTGACTTTTGCGTCGCTCGGGAGCGAGGTCGGCTCGATCGCCGGCATTCCGTGCAAGAAGAAAACTTTCGGTGCTCATGTGGCGCTATGGATACGCGTACGAAGTTCCGAACACCTTGCGTAGGCAGTGCTCCGGGTTTATCGCGTAGAGGGAAGTTATAAGGGCAGTTCTGGGCGCATGCAGGAGAGGAGACGTACGCAGAACTCGTGCTTCCGACCGACCGCCGCGCGGAATCGCAGGAAATAAGTACTCTCCCTTGTTGCGGACGCGGTGCTATATAGATGACCGGTTTTGCGAAGTGTTGTCTGCGCGCTTTCTTTGCGTGCTTCTTACTTTCTCGGTTTATTCGTATGCTGTCTGTTACGCCATCCTTTCGTTTCCGCCCTCTTACGTAATCGCTTCTCGCGACAGCTTAACGAGTGCTCACGCATTAAATTGTGGGAAGACGTGTGGTTTATGATCCCCCACATATGTATTTCCTCGTCGGTCGAGCACAGACGAAATCATCGAACGCTGCTGGCCCGATCGTTCCTTGTTCTAGCTCTATAGCTAGAGCGCGCGACGCGCGGAGCTGCGTGACTTGGCGCCACTTCGTTGTCGTCGGTTAAGCGCCTATGCTCGCCATAAAATAATTGTCATAAATAATTTTCGTGGAAAAGGCAGCCCCACCGTTTGTGAAGCCAACAGACACAGAACTCACGGCAAACGTGTGAAAGAACTGAACTCTCTCTCTCTTTTAAGTTAAACGGCAAAGTTTATTATAGACGATAATTAAACTGACGATTTGCTTCAATAATTTATGGCTGTTGGACCGCTTAGCACGAGATCACGTGATCAAATCTCGGCCACGGCGACCGCATTCCGATAGGGGCGAAATGCGAAAACACCCTCGTACTTAGAAATATTTAGGTGCACGTTAAAGAACCTCAGGTGGTGCAAAGTATTCCGGAGTCCCCCACTACGGCGTGCCTCATAATCAGATCGTGGTTCTGGCACGTAAAACCACGCAATTAAATTTTTACCTTAATTATCGAATGCTAGAACAAATAGAAACTTCCCGCCAGCGAGGGGAAAAAAAAACAAGTGCTAACATTGCATGCACATTGCGCACGTACTAAATATGTATTGAATGACAATAGCCATTTCAGGGAAGTTCATGATTGAATAGCAGCAGCTGATATTGCCACGTGTCCTGCGCTAGCATAATGTTCCATAAACGTCCTCGCCTTCGACTGTTCTTATCGTAAATATACGGTCATTAACCAATAAAATTGAGCGGGTATACATAGTCGGCAATTGCGTCTGTATTTCCTTCACTTAATCGAGTATGCCATTTCTTCCCGCAATTTCGTGCTTTGCTTTTGTGCTTACATGTATTGCGAGTTTCCATTCCAACGCCAAATAACAAAAAAAAAAAAGAAACTTTTTGTTGTTTTGTTTCTGTTTGGGATGCTTCCCGAAGTGGAATCAAGCATGGAAAGTGCGGTGGGGCTATATAGTGTGGCGAGCGCTTGGCGACCGACATGTGCGTGCGAAATTATCTCGCATACATTATCCGCCGAGGTCAGGTAAACACCGCGCACTGTTATAGACCAGGCGGCTGCAGCGCGCGTGCCTGCCCCCCCCCCCCCCCCCCCCCCTCGTCCCCCGGAAGTGAGGAAGATAGTAAAGGCGCGGAAGGGATTAGTGGCCCCCTTATAAGGGGTATGGGCACCGAGTACTTCGCATTTACCTGATGGACGTCGGCGCGGTGGCCCTCGCGGCGTGCATTTCTATGGCCGATGGTTAAGCCTCGGTGGCCTCATTTCGCCGCTAACGAGGAAGCCTCTCGGCTTACGCGCGCCGTATATAATAAACATGTTCCGCGCCATGGATGGTCAAGTCTTCCGTGGTAATATTCGCACGCATCTCCAGGCTGAGCTTCTTGAGTACCGCTTAACAGTGAGAAAAAAAAAAGAAAGCTTAGAAAAAGAAAGAAAGAGACTGACACAGTTCTGAGGAAAGCGCTGGTTAGGAGACTTTATAAATATACGCGTGGATTCGCAGCAAAGCCGACTGTATGCGCATCTGTGGGAACAGGACAAAAAAAAAAAAAAAAAATAGGGCGTGCTGCGCGGGACCAGCATGATAAAGCTCAGGCAAACAGGGCTGTTAAACAGTACTGTGAGTTTGGTTGCACTCAATACTGCGAGTTTGGTTCTTGCAGTGATAAGACTATCTGCCCTCGTTCTCGTATATACCAGAGAGGGCACATAATTCTTCGACACTCACATGATATTTTATCTCGAATAGTGATACCATGCACCATCGCGCGGCACGCTTGTATATTTGTGCGCGTACATCGTTTTATTTTTTGCGAGCGCAATTTTTTATTTTTTTTTGACCGAGTTATCGGTGTTATCAAATTAATGCTCAGCGCAAGAAGCGCCTATACTGCATCCGAAAGTTGGTGAATGGTGTCGCCTCTGTCCAGTCAGATTGCACGCGCAACGCGAATTTCGTGCGCACATTCTCGACTGTGCGCGATCATCAGTCTTTACTCTGGAATGTACGGTGATACATGTATAATAGCGGGCGTATTTCACCCATTAGTTTAGATTCGACTTCCGACGACTGAGCTCGCCGCTATTGCTGTGGTTTCAGTGTTGCTGGCCTTGTTAGGGTTCACCCAATAAAGAGCTAGGTTCCTAACGCAAACTTTTGGCACTCTTTGGTTATTCACCTTCACTGGAACGCGACAATATGGAAGCATCATCCGGCGCACTAAAGCTACCAAAGTGATCGCCCCGCAGAGAGGAAGAGGTGGAGATAACTTTATTGAAAGTAAGAAGGAATAAAGGAAGAAAAAAAAAACAGAAAAAACAAAAAAAGAAACAAAAAACGGCTAGACGGCTGGATTTTTTGCTTGCGCCTGCGAGGGGGCCATCAGTCCAGGGCTCCTGCGACTTTCGCTGCCTCCAGGGAAGGCCGTCACCGACCCTTATGCTGTCCATTAATGGTCAATAAAAGACGCGAATCGATATATTCCGGAACTCCCGCGATGGCATAGTGGCGAGAAATCAGGCGGTGAATGTAGAGCATATGGCGTGCAGTCCTTGCATTAAAAGGTGATCAAAGTAGAGAAACTGTAATAAAGCAATCCAGGCTGCCTATAGCTATATGTGTGTTGAAATGCTCAACTCTATCCGCATTTGTTTGGTGCTAAACGGCTGCTTTGAACGGGGACGAAGAAGAAAAAAATGGGAAGGCCAGAACGACAGAAATCTGAGCAAGATGGGAGTGAATCACGGTACGGAAAGGCAGGACTATACAAGACACGGACGCAAGAAGAACGTGAAGGACACCACAACCTGATAATGAAGCGATAACCGCGAACAGAGTGTCCGCGTTTTGTACGTATACAGCCTTTTATAGGGCCTGTATAGTACTAACCAGATCGTATGTGAAAAGAAAAGGCAACGTTAGAAGCGGTACCATACAAACAAGGCCAGCGGCATGCAACGTGCGCGGTAGAGCCAGTCACGCATCACTCTCGCAGATCCCTGCGGACTATAGATGCTGCGTTGAATAAATTTTTCTCTCTATAGATTTCTCTCGTCGGTAATCAGTTAAGCAGTGGTCACGATACTGTGATAATTAAGAGACCGCTGCTTCGGCGACTGTATAAGCTCAGCTGCATGCTTGAAAGTCGTCAGCTTGCGCTTTCGTGAAGTTCGTGAAGCGTGCTCTGGAATGATTCTCATAGAGTGGCAGTCAGTGGCTTACCTTTGACCACACCGACCATATCAGCAGCTCTGTGCGCATTTCGAACAGTGTAATTTCGATTAGGAACTTGGCTTATTTAAGCGAAACCTTATTTTCGAGTGAGCGACATTGAGATTATTTTTGAAGTAAAATTTTACGCGCGGCCATGTTGCACACTTGAGGCAGTTTGCGGCTTACGCAGGGCCTTGTGTATACTGTTCTAGCCTCGAGTAACAAAAGTTGTGTTGGGTGTTATGCCACGTACACACTAGCGGAAAAACGCGCGCGGCGCGCCGCCGGCGGCAAGACGCGCGCCGCGAAAGCAGCCGCGAAACGGGTTTTTGTTGCCGCGGCAGGGATCGCTCCTGGACCGATTTCTTGCGGTTTGCCGCGTGCCGCGGATGAAGGAGACCAATGAGAGCGGCCCGCTTCCGTGACCTGCGCGCGGGAAACTGGTGCCATGCGGACCCGCCCGACCGCTTGTTTCTCGTTTCGCACTATCATCTGCACGCGTGAGCTCCCGGATAGTTCGAGAAGGGCAGAGGAGTCTAGTATGTCACGTGATTGCCGCAGCGGCGCGCCGCCGGTTGGTGTGGCCAAGCTAAATTGGTGTGGCCAAGCTGTGGCGGTACAAGCTAAATTTTTGAAAAAGAAAGATAATGAGAGGTATACAAAAATGCTAGATAAAGAACATGTGTAGTATACCTGATTAAATCAAGCAGGCTAGGTGACTATTTGTCGCCACCCCGTTTCAAAGGGGATGCCAATAAATCATCATCATCATCATGGCCGCCCTGCCGCTGCTGCGTTTTGCCGCCGGCGGCGCGCCGCGCGCGTTTTGCCGCTAGTGTGTACGTGCCATTACGTGCCGCCACGGCGGCTCCGTGGCCGCGGGCTTGTGAGAATATATCCTAGCTGTGCACTATTTAAAAAAAAAACAAAAAAAACCAAGAGTTATGCAGCCTCGAGTGCATGCGTCCTGGCAACTTAGCTCCGTTGCTTACACTGTGTACTCATGTACTGCTCAGTCACAAAACACTTTGTTCGCACTCGCAGCGAACACGAGAAGGAAGGGTCGCGTTGCCGCCTTCCTTCGCTGCATGCCACCCCTCGCTCACAGCAGTCCCCGCATGTAGCCGTGGCCACGCGCAGCGACGTGTTGTGCAAGGAAAGGGTCCAGTCACTGCGGAACCTTTCCTGTATACACACTTCGCCGCCAAATTCTTTTTTTCCCCCTCTCTTTTGGTGATGTCAGTGTTGTTTATTTAGCTCGCGCGAAATCTTTCCCCCTGTGTTTTATTTCAGGAGCTTCGTTTAGTATACATGAACAATGCGCGAGTGGGTCGATCGGGTCAGAAGTCGAGCTGACCCAGCCCGACGCGCGACCGCGTTTACACGCATCTCGCCAATCGTGCACGCTGTGGCAACGTCAAGCCGCCACTTGCAAACGGTTTGACAGAACTCGGCTCGACACTCGCTCGTGCCGACCCGCTATAGCGTTTACTTGAACCGGACGAACGGTTTTCTGTCCGACGAGTCTGCTCTACCCGACTTTACCGGTTTCGAGCAAGCTTATATGTTCAGAATGTGTCCGTGCTTGCGCAAACTCACATAGCGCGCGCGCACACAGACACACACACACACGTACGCGCGCGTTACGCATATTCAGCTAACAATTACCTTCTGAAGTGGCGGTCCATTGCCTCGGCTCGAGCGTATATAGTTATCCCATCGCGGTGACGGGCCGAACTCGGGTTTCTCTGCAATTAAGGGCTCTCCTTGGGGAGTACAGAGGGGAACGTTCTCCACGCGTATAGGTTCATTAGGGCGAGTTTCGCGAGTCGCGATATAGCGTTGAACCTCTATATACGAACTTTCGCGTGTGTTCCTCTGTGCAGCTGCAGGTCTGGCATGGGCAGCCCAACGCGGACGTGAAGGCGGAGTCCGGCTGCGAAGGTAAGGCCTCTCTTTGACTAAAGCTCCCTTACGTACGCCGCGATGCTGCAAGTACGTGGTGCCTAGAACGGATGTTTACATGCCGCCGCGGTGTCGTTCAAACGCCGTGTGGCTTTGAATGACGCGCGATGTCTGTGCTTGCCTCGCTACTATATGCCTGAGAGAAACGCAGAGCTATAGCTATGTTTGGCGTGTCTTCTTACACCGCGTTATGGAAACTTACGCGAGCGACAGATGATCGCGACGGGAGAATTTCCGAGAGATGTAAGCCTTACAAAAGCTGCAGGCACGGCTCCAGGCGAGAGTCTCAGCCACTGATTCCTAGTTTTCAATCGTCAAGAAGATCTCTAGGTCACTCATTGGCCTGTAAGGGAATACAGTGTTTGACAAAAAGACAGTTTCACATTACACGACAGAACTTCAAGCAATCCAGCTTGCACATACAGCTTTCTTTCTTTTTGCTTTCTTTCTTTTTTTCCTGTCGAGTAAACGATACTATATAGGAAACACTCTTCCTGTCTCACGAACGGTCCTCTGCTCTACATTCGTTTGCCTGTCTATTATCAACTACCAATTTGGAATTAATTTTCGTATATCCGGTACACGAAAAGAAAATATAATTTGGAAAAGCAAAAATAGCTCATTTGGCCAGTAATGATGAACCCGTGACAGCTACAAAATTTTGACCATTCATAGGCTGCCCTACTGCAGAAACGCCGAATCGTCTGTAGTGCACGCGCATAATTTGAACGCTCCTCATCTCTCTTTCTTGCACTCCCCCTCGTGTAAGGTAGCAACGCAAGAAACAGTCTAATTAACCTCCCTGCCCTTCCCTCTCCCTCTTTCTTGACCGTGCCTATCGGAATTTCATCAGCCTTCCGGCGCGCATGCGAAAAGCAAGCATAAGAAGTGCGAAGCTTTAGCTTAACGCTCCGACGTTTATATATCTAATTATATGTGCGAGTGCGGTGCTGTCTCATTCGCATGCAAATCTGAGATTCCCGATGAAGATTAAGTATGCTGGTGCTAATTTTGCGGAAACACGAAGGGCCTCACATTAAATTGGATGTGCCAATGAGGATTAGATTTGCTGCAGTCAGCGGAAGTAAGCGTATATGCTTACGTGTTCCGCATCTGCGATTAGGCGCACCGCTTGATCCTTTCTTTGCTTCTTTCCATTGTGCGGGTGTTTGAACTTTTTGACTTTTCACCTATTCAACAGGGGTGGAACGATCCCATGCGCCTTGCGCCAAATAGAAAATTAAAAAAAAGAAAAAAAAAACAAGGGAGAGAAACCGTGTAATTTGAACACAGTCGGTTTTTTTTTTTAATTATATATAGAAAGAGCGGGCCCATACAGCGTACACTCGAGGAATCTCGTCGACGGCACTGCACCGTACTCGGCGAGGGCCTTTCTTGTTGTTGTTGTTGTTCTTTCATTTTTGTTTATACGCTGATCCGATATTTATAGCGTCGCCTAACTTTGTGTCCGCAATCTCTAAAAGCCTTATTTTCCACAGCGTGTGCGTTTGTAGCCGACTAAATTGGTTCCACTATTACACGGCGGCTGCGCACACTTCGTTGTAAATCCTATAAATGCGTAAACGGGACCGATGGGTTTTACGCTTTGTAAGCGGCCCCACAATGCACGGAATTTTCGCTGCCGCTTTATGTTCTGTACAGGTTATGCAGTGTCGAAAACCCTGTTTTTAAAGGAAAAGCTAAGGCAGAATGAAACCCTGCAGCTCTGGCGGTTTCTTTCTGCCTTTTTTTCTATCTTTTTTTTTTAATTTTTAATCGAAGTAAAAACTCAAGTGCCACCCAATTTCGCGACGAAAGAACATCGGATCCCATCCAGACTAAAAGCAACGTGTACGTGTTGCGTCAGATAATGAGATTTTGCCCTCTTCGAATGTGCGGCAAAAGCTCTCATCGAATGGCGTAATATACCTTCCGAAAAGCATCGTTTCTGCTGTGCATGCACATATAGTGTGTCCTAGCTAACGTTATAGCCAAGCTGCTTAAAAGAAAGAATATATATATATATATATATATATATATATATATATATATATATACAGGGTGTTTCAGCGTACACTTTCAAAAATTCTTAAAGGTTGTCTGTGGCAGATAGCACAATTCTAGTCCATGAGCTGGTCTACGCGAAGAGGCGGACACTACTTGCACAAGAAATTGAAATGCATAATCTAATAATTGACCCATATTTACTAGTTAAGTTTTTAACTAATTACCTGATGGCCCATATTGCAATGTACAAATTGTAGCCGTGGAGTTCGCAAGGCAGATCCACTTGGAACGAATTCTCGGGATGACACCAGTTTCGAGCTATTAATTCCGGAACTTTGCGGAGAAATGCATTGGCGTTCCAGTTAGGTTCTTAACAAAACGTCGCTTTTTGCAATGAAGCACAAAATTAACTGGAACGCCTATGCATTTTTCCGCAAAGTTCGGGAATTATCTCGAAACGGGTGTCATCCCGAGAATTCGTTCCAAGTGGATCCGCCTTGCGAACTCCACGGCTACAATTTGTAAATTGCGATATGGGCCATCAGGTAATTAGTTAAAAACTTAATTAGTAAATTTGGGTTAATTATTAGATTATGCATTTCAATTTCTTCTGCAAGTAGTGTCCGCCTCTTCGAGTAGACGAGCTCATGGACTAGAATTGGCCTATCCGCCACGGGCTACCTTAAATAAAGTATATATATATATATATATATATATATATATATATATATATATATATATATATATATATATATATATATACAGGGTGTTTCAGCGAACACTTTTAAAAATTCGTAACGGTTGCCTGGGGCAGATAGCACAATTCTAGTTCATGAGCTGGCCTACTCGAAGAGGCGGACATTACTTGCACAAGAAATTGAAATTTCTTGTGCACGTAATGCACAAGAAAGAAAGGGGGGGGGGGGGGCATTACGCATGCACGTAATGCCCCCCCCCCCCCCCCCCCCATTAAATCTGATACCGGTGGCAGTTATAGCGGTCTCACGACACCGGGCTGAAATCTGCGTTGTTTTTAGAACACACTCGTAACGCTCCGTAGCACTTGCATACGCAATGCATTGCAAAAACAGCGGCCGCGGCTGTTCAAATGCAATTACCGATCGGTGCTCGCGTGGTCGCGTGTATCGTTACTTCAACCGCATTGCAAAATGCCTATTTCTGTTTGCATTCATGTTTCCAAACTCGCTCTTGGACATCCTTGCCGAAACTACAAGTTCCATTTCTCGACTTGTGCAAATTTAGGCGACGCATGTAGCCGTCTCATTATACCCGCGGACTTGTGGGAAAAGAGAAAGCAAGGGAGTAGCGGGGGGTGACGTAGAAGCCGACGCGTCAACACTGCCATTTGGTAATGCATATATGTGCCTCTGTTTTCGTTTGTTTTGTTCTCTTCGGCCTTTCTGGAAAGGGTGGGAGGGGGGGGGGGGGGTCAATTGGCTTCCTCGATCACACAGGTAATACAGGCGTCATTGTGTCGCCCGTATACAATTCGACCGGCATGTCGTACCGTCCTTGGGCTCATCGTTCCAGCAAGTCGTTCGCTCGTCTTGCTATGGATTTTCTTAGTTTGCTGTATATGACGTTTGCTTCACGCATCGGTCTGTTGTCTGCTGCTGTTGTCGTCTGCTTCTGCTGCCGTCGCCGCGCCCTTGCCGGCCGAAGGGCTGAGCACCAGACAGACGAAAGGGGCGCAGGTTGTTCCTTGCTCGAGTCCGCGCCCCTTGTGGTAGTACGTATTTTCCGTGCGCCGCGTGGAGTTTTAGAACCCCGAAGGCGCGGCGCGGCGGGTATTTCGAGGCTCGCGACCTTGCCGGCGGAGCGGCAGCGCTGCGTTTCCGCTTTGGTGGGTCCCCCCTTTGACGCCCTCCCTCCTTGACGCCAACAAACACCAGCCGTGGGGTCCCTTCGTTTTCTTAGCCGTATGTTCCTCACGAAAAAAACGAAAAAAAAAAAACGGAAATGTTCGGTCAGCTTATTTTACTTTTCCTCTAGTCATTGGAAGCTTCGTGTGTCTTTATCCTCAGTCTTCTTTTTTTTTTCTTTTTTTTTTCTTCTTTTTAAAAAGTTTTGTATGGGAACACACATTCCACGGTTGCGTATGAGCCAGAGATGCCACCGCGTTGCTGCCTTGACGAAGACAAACGCTCTTGTCGAAACGTTGGCATTGTACTTGAGCCTCGTTCAGTTAGTCTTCGTAGACCAACGTCCTCCGATTCTCTGTCGGTTAGCGCTGCTTTTTTACAGGCAGTAGTAGCGTGGGAGAAATGTCGAGTGCATTTTTAACAAAAATGCAGGAATCGGGGTGAGGAAATGATTATTCACGACGCACGAGCTCATACCCTTTCACGCCCTTGTACTCCGCGTCACAGCCTCCTGCAGGCATGTATTGCTACGGGTTGTTCCGAAAGAAAATAGAATTATGTGCGAACCAAAGGGATCGCAGAGAGAAGATGAAGAAAGAAGAGGACGAGAAATACGAAGTGAATGAACCTGCAAAATGGCGACTATAGTGTGGTTAATAAAGTGTAGCGTTTAAATCGGAGTGGCGTCTCCGTTACAGTTGGTGGCAGCGGTGGGATCCGAAGAATGGAGGGGCTAGAGGACGTGGTAGCGACTCAGCAGAACTGATGACCTGATGTCACATTCAGAGATAAATACAGCGTTTTATTCTATGGTGCATGGTGTGGTCTCCTCGTTACAATATGTACCTGTCAGGGCGCTCCGAAATGCATGGGAGCTAGTGGTTCAGTGCAGCGCGCCACGTTTTAGACATTTTAAACCTGTTGTACGTAGTGCTTTCGCATGACAAGCGCTCAAAGAAAGTTGACGTGACCTTTAGTAGTGCTGAATAAATTCTGACCAACCACTGTGGAAGTGGCGCCCTCCACGTGACCGTCAGTCTTGTCACTGGGTAGGCATGGGAGGAATAAAGGTACCGGAGGTGCACAAGGTCTGTCCCAAATGGTCGCGCTATGAGTCGGCAAAAAAATTGGGCAAGGGTGTAGCTACGGCGCTTTCTCTCCCTCTTCACTCGAAAGAGCCCGGTTGACCTCTATAGTACAAACCGAACTGTTGCATGGCAAGGCAGAATTTTACGCTTTGCAATTTTGGTTCAGCCCATTTTTAGTCTTTGTCGAAATAGAGATCGACGAGCAAGCGGTACAGAGAAGCAGTATGAAAAAGTAATGAAAAAGCGTGAAAGAGCAAAGCAAGCATCGGAGTCATTTTGATCGTGTTTTTGACTGCCATAGGAATTCTGCACCACGATAATGACCCTGCGCACTCTGCATTGAAAGTGCGCGAGTTTTTGGCATGCACTTCCGTCACTGTGCTGCAGGAACACCGTCCCTACTTGCCGAATTTAGCCCCTGCGGCATTTTTTCTTTTTTTTCTCAAATGCGAAATTTCGGGGATGTGGCGATGATTCGAAAGTAAACGACATCGCTGCTGAAGCGCTTAACAGAAGACTTTCAGGGATGCTTCCAGCAATGAAAATATAGGTGGAACCAGTGTATTGTGTATAATGGGGGACTATTTTGAAGGTAACCACATGGATGCACCTGAAAGTCTGAAATTAATGTTTTAAACTTACTCAATGGCGCTCATTCACGCAAACCGGTTGCCAAGTATCGAATCGGAGTTCGTCCGACGTGAACCTATAGTCCTTCGTGCTTTCTTAACGATTGTATCACTCGTAGCCCGGCGATTGAAAACAACCGCAATGTTCTCACAGTGTCTTCACAAACAACCACAGTGTTTTCATTCTTCCTAAGAAGTGGACGTAATGAATTCCATAATGGAACCGATGTGCGACATCAGCCGTGAATTGGCCGTAGCTAATGTAAGAAATTATTGTCGCTCTTCTTATCGATAATGATTTAATTAATAAATTGCCGTTGATAATGGCGTCTGCTTGCTGTATTTTTGACGTATTTCTTTTCCTTTCTTTCTTTCTTTCTCTCTTCTTTCTTTCTTTCTTTCTTTCTGTCTTTCTTTCTTTCTTTCTTTCTTTCTTTCTTTAACGACCACCATTCACCCGCACACTTTTCTCTCACGCCCACCACTCTATGGTGGCCAGGGCGTGTCCCGCGTAATTTAATCACGCGGCCTGAATAAGCAAAGACGTGATTAGTGGACTTAGCTCGGTGAATAATTAGCACCTCCGTGATGGGTACGCGATGTCGGGAACTTGCCCTCTCCCTCGCCGCTCCTCCGTCTGTTCCGAGGAACGAGGAACGGCACGATGCGCGGAGGAGGAAAAGGATTTGTCGATGGGCCGGCCGCGCCTTCGAAGAGAGGAAAATAATCTGTCGAGTGCACGCTGGCCATTCTCTTCTTCGCCGGCTTTCGAGAGCGTGAAGTATACACGCCTGCTTCTGCCAGACCATTTCAGCTGGCTGGGCTATATATGGTGGCTAGCTGGGCTATAAAGAAACGCCGCCATCTTTGGCGGTGACGCGGGAGTCGTAGCTTGCCAGCGTGACGTTGTTCCCTTCAGTCAGTTCTGTCCAGTACCAGCAAAAAAGAAAGAAAAAAAAAGAAACATTCTTCGCAGACGTAGGCCAATTTCTGAGCTAACTGGTACATCAAAGACAGCGAAGCTGTAGAAGCGAGTTTCAAGCACTAGGGGATCTGTTTGCTGGTTTTCAGTGACGATGGTGAGATTCATCGCCGACACCCTTGTCATACTCATACGGCCGCTTCGGGGCTACCGCGCGGGCTGCGTTGCTGACCACGCAGCGGGTGTACTCTTTCGCCCTCTCTGCCTACGCCTCCTAGATAGCACAATGCCTGTGCGCTACGATTAATGAAGTCATGCTATCTTGTCCGACTGCCATGACGCCTGCGGTAGATAGGATGTTCCACATTCGCCGCCAAGACCGTCAGTGGTGGCGCTGGCTAACACTCCCAGAGCTCGTTCTAGTAGACAGAAATGAATACCCCAGAAAGTGGATGGCAAAACGGTGCCGCGGTAGCTCAATGGTAAGTGCATCGCACGCGTAATACTATTCTAGTACACTCTAGTAATGCGAAGACTTGGATTCGTATCGCGGCCAGTTGTTTTTTCATCCACGTTCATTTGCATTTATTTACCATTTCTTTAATGTTTGTTGGCTTTTCACGATTTGACATAAGAATCGGGCTCCTCGGTTTCTTTTGTTCTCGTTCATATATACGTACGTATACATTTACCACGTGACGACCTACCTCTACCCCGTGACATGCACTTTTTTTTTTTTTCCTATGTGACACTCCTAATGCTAACGCATTAAAAAGACGCAGGGTCTGTTGCGCAACGGCGTGTTGCTACATCCTTTAAGACAACCCGTACTGTCGAACGGGCCCCTTTGCTGTTGACAGGCACGGAAATAAAGTACCCCGTCGCAGTGGCTCGCTGGCTATGGCGTTCTGCTGGTTACGAGACACGAGGTCGCTGGTTGGAACCCCTGCTGCGGCGACCGCATTCCGATGGGGGCGCGGATTGTGAAAACGCGCGTGTATACGAGTATAGCATGTATTTGGTGCACGTTAGAGGGACACTAAAGAAGAGACAATACAAACAAAAAGCTGCGCTTACTGTGAAAGGAGGCTTGTTAAGGCGGAATGGACGCCAAAAGTAAATGCTCGTGGCGACGCCGCCTTGAAGTTTCCGCACTAGCTCGCCATGACGTCATGCATTTTGACGCTGTCTGCTCTGGCCTAAGTACTTTCTTTGTCGATGGACTACATAGTTATATTGGGGCCAAATACTGAACTTTGCAAGTTTCGAGCGCATTTACTGCGCCACAACAACCCTAATACCATTAAAAAAAATGTCTTTAAGAAAGTTATGACTGTGTTATTGACGTACCGCCTTTGAAGTTCCGGCGCCAAATTCAAGAAATAGAACTTTGACCTTCATGCTCCCTTCTATAGTGATCGACCACTTAACTCGAAATTAATATATATATATATATATATATATATATATATATATATATATATATATATATATATATATATATATATATATATATATATATAGAGAGAGAGAGAGAGAAAGAGAGAGAGTGTGTGTGTTCCAAAAGAGCATTTTATTAGTCTGAGCTGAATTATAGTGTTACCCCAGCTGGTCAAAATTTACCCGGAGCCCACCACCGGGGCTTTTCTCGTGCAGTTTCGGCGAGAATCCCTGAAAGTGTTGCGTATCAATTTCTTGCTGTGGCACACGCGTGGCAAAATATCGCACCGATAACGCGAGGGTGACGCCGATCGATATACGCTGTCATCGCGGGGTTTTCCCAGCCGGGCGTTTTGTGTGTCGGGTCAGTAAACTCGTCCACGAAAGCGGTAGCATCGCGTTCCCAACCTTCCGAGAGCTCATTTCGCTTATTAGGACTAAATATAAATCGAAATACTTAATTGAATAATTAAGATAATTACGGTAATTTACTTTTTCATTAATTACGTTGCGGCACATATGTCAATCTACGAATTGTACCTCGTGAGCATGCAATGCATATCGACTTAGAACGAACTCTCAGGAAAACGCTAGTGTCGGTATCTTAATTTTCGTGTCCGACGAAATGCAATGGCGTTCCAGTTCTGCAGTTATACTTGTGTGCTTCTATGCATAAAATAGCGTTTTCCTAAAAGAAAAAAAAAATAAGTGGAACAACAGTGCTTTTTTTACCTTAGGTTTGACGGCGAATTTCTCGAAACCGGTACCATTAATACGATAATATTAATATTAATACACACACATATACACACATACACGCCGTTCTAAGCTCCCCCATTCCCTCTCTACCTCTACCACGTGACCGGCTTCACACACGCACACTTTTTCCCATAGTGTTTCCTACAATAAATACTAGAGGGAACTCTGGCGCCTCGATCGTTCAGCCACCGATGGGTAGTAATACATCCATTTGTCTGACCTTCGTGCTCGTGCATTCAGACGTTCTTGTGGCTTCGCTAATTGCGCTTTATCGGCCTTCACTGGCCTAAATCTCACAGAAATTTATACTTTTTGTTTTAAATGCAGGAGGTGATAACTCTGCAAACGCGCATAATTGGTGCGAATTTCAGTGGTTTCGCTTGTCTATGCGCCCGTGGCGTACTGGTTTCGACATCGGGCTTCTGTGCTAGACGTCCTTTGTTCGAATCCTGCCGTCGGTCAGTTTTAGTAATGTTTATCTAAGTATTCATATCGCAGTACTTGCAGTACTTGCTTAAACATTATTCCTTTGCAAGGTCGCGAAGACGTTTGAAGTCAGAAGAACGAAGTTTAGGCAAATCCATGTAACTACCCATAATTCCCATGCTGGCTGAACCGCTCTGCTTGCAGCTCTCGTAGACTGTAGCGCCATGGTTCCCTCTAGTAACTGTATGAAACTCAATGCTTCTTCCCTACTCTGACAGTCTTAATGCTAACGCATTAAAAAAATGTTGCAGTTTCGCCCGAAAGGCGAAGCATCATTTGCGATAGCAAATTAGTAGAGCTATACGGAGTAGGGATAATAGGTTTATCGGCTGCATAAGCTTGGACACATTCGTTTACTAACTGAATTAACAAGCGTGGTGTCAGCGCGCACAAGCAAACATGAATAGATCACTATCGATGACCACAGACAACCACTGTCAAAACGCTGGTGCGAACGAGCGCGACCGCCGCAGCGAGCGAAGGTTCGTGCTGTCTATCGCTTCAACGTGAACTGAGCGGCGAAAGCACAGTGCATACAAAGGTCAGAGCCGTCTGGAGATCGCTTTCAAGATACGGTGCGCGCGACAGCCCGCGCCGACGTAATGTACAAGTGCGCAGTTGTTGGCCTCCCTCCCTCCCTCCCGCGCTGCCTTCCCGCTTTCCTCCTTTCGCGTGATGGGAGATTGAGTCGCCAGTTCCCCTTGCGCCCGGTTGCAAGATACGCATTTGGTGCCGCAGCACAGCGTCGCCCCCCCTCCCTCCCCCCCTTTCATACCTCCACGGCTTTCGCGCGACGGAAGTGGCGTTTGCTCTCCGCCGTGCGTTCGCTCTCCGTGAAAGCACGCGTCCCCCGCGCACTTTCACTCGCACTTATACGGTGCGCGGCGACGATTTTATCGCCCTTGGACAATATACGGAACCTCACGGCGGCGACGGCGACTGCAGAAATCCGCCTGAAGTGTCCATATAGTTGCTATCGCAATAAAAGCAAGAGAGCAAGCGTGCAAACTGCACTGCTGGCCCGTGCAGAGGAGATACGACGCACGTGTTCACCTATTGTACTCTCGTTATCTAGAAGGAAACGTGAACTCCTTGTCAGTAAGGTGTATGCTGACCCACGCTTACGCGAAAGTCGCCCAGCAACGCTATCGCTCCTGCCTCGATAATCTCACGAGTAGCACGCGCATGATCCGCGTTCCTCGCCCGAGCGACGCAGTCATCTATATAACAGTGGCGTGCAGCCGCATGCACCTGCATGGCCATGGATGTCGCGGGTGTTGGGTCACATGTGTATTCACGTGCGTGTTAATTTCCTTCGTTCTGTCCTTTCCTCGCTGTTGTAATGTGAAGTATCTCGCATTTCTTTCTAGATAACGAAGGTACGGTAGGTGACCGCATGTTTATGTGCTGTATCTCCTCTTCACGTGTCGGTGCATATCTCATCTTCTTGCTTTTAAATGTTTATTTCGTACCTGTTTTTTTTTTCTCTTGTTTTTGGCCGGGGGGAGGGAGAAGGCTTTTACCTTCATCAGTTCTTGAACGCATATCCTCGTAAGACCGCTGTTACGTTAAATTTCACGCCACCTTCTGTACTCCTCAAAATTAACTCAGTAGCGATTACTTAATGTATTCGCGCCGGATAGGATGCCAAATGCATGCGTAACTGTATTACGCAATTATCATTTTCACTCCTGATAGGATGCCGGATGCATGAGAAACGGTATTCGTGTGGTTTAGTCATTTTATTACCGCCAGCTTTCGAGAAAATTGACACTGATTTGATGTAGAGGCCTCTGTGTCGTCACAGGCGACGAGAAGCAACCATAATTAGTTCGTTTTGAAGACCGCGAGATAACATAAAAATTTCGGTTGCAGCGCCAACATAGCAACCCATCTCCATCTTATCATCTCCGTGTTCAGGCAAAGAACAGCAGTCTTTTATCGAACATCATGAGACGGTTCCTTTGTGGACCTACTGCATAGAGATGGCTGCTCCTGCCATGTAACGGTTGTAACCCGGTGTTTTGTTTCTTTTTTTTTTTTTAGGTAGTTGTGTACTCCGTAATTACGGTACGAAGCCTTAATTCCTCGAGAGCGCCACAAGAAAATTCGTCAAGCGCAGCGTGGCTTCGGACGTGAGAAAGGCGACTTATCCCGTCACCAAAAGCGGGGGTGGTGGTTGCGTGGTAACACAAACAACTTAAGAGCCCGCTAGAGTCAGCTGGTTGCGGTGGTTGAAGGCCATACAATGACCGTGTCGCCGACAGCTGCCAAATTGGCCCTTCCAATTGATTGTTCGCTTCTCTTGGAAACGCAGAGGGACACGCTTTTCCCTCTTGCCCCGTGTAAAGCCCGCGCGTCTTATGTTCATCAGCGGCTTTAGTCCCGTCGAGTGCTTAATGGACTCTGCTTTTGGCAGCACGGTCATAGTGGTATCTGGTACCACCAGACCGCCACAACTTCATTAACTTCGATATTAGGCCGCCAATGCCAGCTGGACGTCTGTAGCTAATGCTCAGTTCATAACGAATCGGCTTTTAAATTAAGCCTATAAGAAAACTTTATTCAATGCACGCTGACACGAATAGTTCCGCATCATTTTGCACAGAAGTTGAAACCGAGCGCCGTAACAGCGCTCGGTTTAAAACAACAAAAATGTCTATTTGACAACGCTCAAACAAGTGCAGATGTATTAACAACGCCAGTTACGTCGATGCAAGCTGCTCTGATGAGGCTGCTCTGGTGATGCAAGTACGCGTACTATCGGGGAAAGCGTAACAACCGAATGCGCTATAAAGAGAAGGGAAGCGCCAAATTAAATAAACTTAATGATATACCTTCACTTTCTCAGTGATCTCTCTCGTCTCTCTCTCGTTGGTTAGATTTTACCGCCGCACATTCGTTTCATTTATTGGTCTTTCCTGTTTACAAAGTCTGCACGCAGCAAACCGGAGGAGCTGAAGAGTATTTTAGCCCGCGGCCGTCTTCCCCTCGGGTTAACTTCTCATTTTTGTGACGGGACGGGGGTGTCAAACACGTGATCCGCGCAGTTCTCTCGAGTGCAGGTCCCCATAAAATCCCCACACACTGTTGCTCGATACTTCAGGCAGCTCTTATCCCCATAGCGGCCCCTCGGAAGCCGCTATACGCGCATGATGTACCATGGTGTATGGAAAGTGCTCGTGATTTAGGTCACCGTTAAATGGACGCCAGGTTGTCAAAATTATTGCAAAGCCCCTCTCTCACATACCCTGTGGATGTACCGTTGTGTCAAAAAAAATGGGAGATGGAAGAAAAATGCTGTTTAGCTAGGTTGTTAGGGGAAACTTCTTGCAGAGTTTAGCTACCGCTAATTGTCAAAGTACGTGATAGCATGCTTATAAATTTGAGAGATATGTACTTTTCATGTAAATGTACAGTGACGTCACATCCAACTCCCATGCTGGAATCGCCGGAATCTATGTGAAGCGTCGAAACGTTCGCGATGCGGTTATTTAAGTGCTATAAAAATGTTCGTCGCACGCACCGCATTTTGCGACGCATTGCAATTATGGGCCCAGCATAGCGTTACAGCGGCCCCCAGTTCAGGATCGGCCCACTTGTTCCGACGCGTGGTAGAGCGTCTCGTCAGCTGCGCGTGCGTGCGTGCGTCACACACGGGCGACCTTGATGATGATGATGATGATTAGTGGGGTCATTTGTCTCATTTGTCAAAGTGACGATTCCATACCTCGTATCTCTTGCAAACTTGCGATCCGTGTACACTCTGACGCGCTCGCGTATACGCTCAACACGCCCCAGAGGTTTTTGTTAGATACCTCCAAGTGGACGAAGACGAAGTCCGTCTATAGTTTCCTAGGTATGCATGACTGTGGCGCGAAACTCATAATCAAGTATACCTAGGAAATCTAAGCACCAACTTGCCCAAGAAAAAGTTCTTTTGGAATACCTTCTATAGTATAATACCATAAAGAAATGCGTGACCGATAGTGGAATCGAACATCGTTCTTCCAGAATGCTCTTTAACCATTAGGCCAGGATCGCACACATGCTTCTGTCGTGCCAAAGTCACTCTTTGAAACATGTGTGGTGTGCGTCACGTGCTAGTTTCTCTCATTCTTTCCGATCGTGGCATCTAGCGCTTTGAAACGCTGTGTAGACTGCATTGCTTTCGGGTTCGGCCCATATTTTGTCGTCAGACGGATACCTACAGAGTGGGTGAGATCCACCTATAATGCTCTCGCATTAAAACCAGATGAGTTCAGTGGTCACCCGAAGGATGGGGGCAGTTTCATACGAAAGGAAAAGTTGGCATGCAGAATGCATGCACGGAGCTACAATGGAAACTCATTGATGTCCCTCGGAAAGAAAGCTTCACATTTAAAAAAAAGATATTCGTCCTGATCCGGATATTGAACCTGGAACCACCGTCGTTTCGTTGCAGTCGCTCTGCCAGCTAGATAACCATGTGGTTGAAAGATGCCAGGGGGAGGGGGAACAAATCGACGAACTCGAAATTAACACAAATATTGTTGGTAATCTATACGTTCTACGCAATCTCGCAAGGTAGTTTCACTTGCACGAAACACCCGGTAGTTCACCATCACCGCCACTGCAGGCTTGTTTGGCGAAAAGGACAGGACACTATTTAAACAAAGGTGCGGCGACGCTACCGTGAACTTCTCGCCCCAGCTCCTTCTGACGTCATGGAATTTGGCGGCGTCTGCTCGGTGCTTGTTCATTGTTTACCACCTGTTAACAATGATTGCGTTGCGTTCGGAGGAGAGGAAGTTTGGGGTAAACGTGACAGATTTTGGCAACTTATCATTCACAAGAAGGGCCCGGATACGCGAACAGTATACCTTCAGTAACCACCGAAGTCATCGGTGCCGCGATATGGGCGCGAAATTGGAAGAGGTCGAAGTTACCGCTCCTGATCAACTCCTTTCAGCCAATGAAATGTAAATAAAGTTTAGAAATATAACCGACCAGCAGTACAAAATTCTGACGTTGTGTTTCTGGCTAGCTTTTCTTTAAATCCTTAGCAAGTGATTACCGCACTTCTTGCGCAAGAAATTTTGCAGCGCGTTTAATGCGGCCATAGGCTTGTGCATGCTTGGACGCGAACGGTCTGTGACTGGCAGGCGACTGGTTTGGAATGATTAATTTGCTCCCTCAAGAGAGGATGTGGTCTCTTCAAGAAAGCTGTGGAAATACTGCTGTACACGTACGAGACCACCTCGATGTCGCTTGCAGATATTTTTTTTTTTTTTCTTTTTGGCTGGCTGATATGTTTACGGTTGCTGACCAAGTAAGATGTAGCGCGTGTGTAGCGCGTTCTTTGCCTTCATACCTCGAGCGCGCTACGGGGAAGACTCCTTGCTTCATTTGAGATTAGCGATATGCAAGTTCCACCTGCGCACTTGTATCTTTTGATCGAATGGCGTGAAATGTGGCGGAATCTGCGCATCACGGATTTCCGCTCTATTCTATGCCAGCCTTATCATCCACCGTTGACGGCCTGATGATCTCATTGATAATGCGGGCAGAGCGTCGCTCTGCATGACCACTGACGAAGCGCGAAAAGGAATAGCACCGAAAAAACCGACGCTAACGGTATCTTCGACTGGTTACCTCTATCCCCCGAAACAGAGACTGGCAGATCCGGCGTACCCCGAACGCAGAGGAAGAGGACAAGCACGCAAGCCGAACGTAATAAGAAATCGCGGCCCGATTCTAACCCCCTCCCCCAACTTGCTCATTCTTTTTTTTTTTTCGACACTTTACACACTAAGCCGCGCACACTCATAATTAAACATGTTCGCGTATAGCTGAATATCATTAATATAGACTTTAGTTAAGCAACTGCTGTGGATGATATTAAAAAAAGAAAAAAAAAAGAGAAAGAAAGCAATCATCCGATAGCTCGATCCGCATTCACCATGGGGTGTCTATCATCCTTACGATGTTTATAAGCGCCGTGTTGCAGAGTCGCCGCGTTCCATATATCGACCTGTGTACGATCGCTTTCCTTCCGGATCATGTTACCAAATTTCTTTCCTGTACTCGGAGGTGCGGGGTGCGCTCGTTCAACAGTCCCCTCGCCCCCCCCCCCCCCCCCCTTTTTTTTTTCTTTTCTTTTTTTTTTCTCCTCCCTCCCTTCTCGGGCCGGGCCCATTTATTGCGCAGAGTAAGGACTCTTCATGCAAGGTTTGCATTTATAGGCTCACCAGCGCCGAGATTCGGCTGCCGTCGACGGCGGCGGCGGTGGAACGTTTTGAGGCCGTGCCACAACGATCCGTCTGCCGCGCCTCTTCTGCCTGCACTTCTCGAGCGAGAAAGCTCCGCGGGGACTGCAGTCTGAACCGCGGCTTGTGTACGACGCGGAGGGTGCCGGCGTCCGTCGGCGGCTGATTGGAAGCAAGGCGCAATTAGGCACAGAGGCTGAGACAAATTGCATTCACCTCTCCCTCTCTCTCTACCCGTCGGTTCGAGGCTTCGTGCGTAGGCGCGCGTATGTGTTGTGCGTAGCAATGGCCGCCGCCCGCCTCCCACCCCGACCTCATAGAGGAGGTCGTGCTCCCCACACCGCTTCATTCCGTGACGTCGAGCGACGTGCGCGTCGCAGGCGCGTCCTTCTTCTTTCGCACGAACATGAGCAGAACAAGCAGCTTGGTTATCTTAAAGGGACACTCTACAGAAAAGTTATTTCAGCGGTATTATTAAATTTTAAAAATCCACTCTTACTGTGGGAAGATGCTTTGTAAGCCAGAGACGAAGGCAAAACCAACGACGGGTGGCGCCGCCGCATTGAAGTTGCCGCATCAGCTCCTCGTGACGTCATGGATTCAGACGGCGTCTGCTCTGGCCTAGTTAATTTTTTATTGGCAACGCTGGACTACGTTGTAGTTTGCTGAAAGCCAAAGATCGTGTTAAACAAGTTTCAAGAACATTTACTGAGCCACAAAAGGCCCAAATATGAAAAAAAAATTACTTTGAAATTTGTGACATCATTCTGACGTATAAGGGCACAGAGCTTTCCGCGAAATTTAACAAATTGAACTTTGGCCTTTTATTTTGTCTTCTAATAATCAACCTATTGCCTTGAAAATAGGACATAACGCTCTGTCGTTTCGTCTTTCTTTGTTCGTCATTTTCTGCTATACTTTCCATCATGTTTACACACCAACTAGACCTGCAAAGCATCTTGCTCGGCTGTATTAAAAGATTGAACGTCCACAATAAAAAAAAAATGGTACTTTTACCTTTAGACGAGGCTTGGTAAACCAAAACAGAGGTGAAAATGAGAGACACGTGGCGCCACCACTTCGAAGTTCCAGCGCTACCTAGCCCTGAGGCCATGGATTCTGACGGCGCCCGATCAAGCTTAGTTAATTTTTTTCATCTGTAAAGATGGACTGCATTGTACTCTAAAGGGGGTAAAAGTGTGAACATAGTGAGTTTCGAGGGCCTTTACTGCGCCATAACTGTCCAAATACAAAAAGACACATTGAAATCCATGACCTCACTCGGATATGTCAGTGTGGGGATTTCAGTGCGAAATTAAAAAAAAAAAAAGAAGAGCTAAGTTTAGCCTTCGTTTTCTATTTGAGTAAGCAATCTCTTACTGCGAAGTTAACGAAAATAAGAGGTTTTCAAAGAATTCTTCATCAGCCTAAACTGATTTAATGTGTTGTCTTTAGTGTCCTCTGAATGTGCGCATTCCTTTTCTTTTTCTCAATCCTGCTTTGCTCCAGAAAGTGGCAGGGATTCGGTGAACAGGGGCAGTGGACGTGGACGTGCGGTGACAGCCATATCGTGGCAACTCTGAAGCTATGGCGTTCGCAGGGCTCAAGAAACAGATCAACAAAGCCAATCAGGTGAGACTGCTGTGCCCTGCATTCCCTTTGTTGCATGTGCATTGGAGGCTGCACTACATGTTGTCAGATCGTTTGAAGCGGTGAAGTCGTAGTGCCCACGTGAAACACGCATTCCATGAAGTAGTGACTCCTTTTTTGGTCATTCACACACAGATACAACTCTGCACAAATGTGCGAAGTCTTTTGACATGGTTCGTCAGGTGTCTGAGTTCTAAACTGTCGCCTGAATTTGTGCAACCCTTGTCTCAATTAACGCATGAAGCACAGAATACAAAACTGCCACCTGTGATACTAAATCGCTAAGTATATTTCCTAGCAAGACAGGTCATTGTCCTGTTCACTGTTGAGACCATGGTTGTTCTGTTAAAGGTTCATTTCAGTGGCCTTATTTTCAGTCAGGAAAGGAGTTACTTGATGCCATCCTTAACTCTGCCTTCCAAAACCAACTTCTGGCCTAGTAGAACAAAGTAGCACTTTCTTTCTTTCTTTTAAAAATCACTGAACAACCGAGACACTTCCCAGCCTGTAATAGAAAAGCTGCGACTTTATCCCAGCAACTGATACTTCTTGTTTTTTTTTTTTTTTTCTTTGTTTTTTTTTTCCACATGAAAAAGTGTGTGTGGCTTGCTACCCATGCACATTTTCGGTGCTAGAGCAAGCATATATGACTCCTTCATCTTAACAAGGATATTTAGCTTGTTCTTTGAATAGAATGTCATATTCTTGCAGAAGCTAACAGCTGCTGTCATTATCAGTTAAACACAGTTAACAGCTGCAGGAGTATCAGTTAAACCTTAGTTGCTATTTATCTGAAATTACCTTAAGAAAAGGAAGAAAAAGAGAAAACACCCTAAATTAATAATAAAAGTGGTGTGGCACGAGGATGCGCAGACAGCCAGGTTCAGAGAGAATTTGTGCATGTTCAGCCATCACCGCTTTCACTGGCTGCTCTATGAAGCGTGGCGCGGCTTCACGGCACTTCGGACTGCATTTGGGGTGCACGAATTCTGCCTTCAACTGCGGCTTCACGGAAACATGCTGAGCATTGCCACAAAGCAGCAGCTAAAGGGAAAGTTTCTTTACAACGAACTTCGCATTTTGTAGGTTTCTTAATGCTTAGCATTAGGAGTGTGTGAAGTGTGGGAATCCGGTCATGTGGTGGTAGAAGTAGAGAGGAGTTGGGGGAGCTTAGAAACATGGTAGTGCTGTCCATATATATATATTGCAACTGATGGTGGTCAGTTGCACTTCGCTCCTTGAAGAGGCAGGACGTGTGTCAACTGAGCTCCTGAGCAACACTTTGCAATGTGGTGAACGCAATTTAAATTGTCGATCCGGGACCTCAAAGAGCTGCGACATAATGCTAATGGCATTTCTCTCGCATTTACTGCTATATTGCTACTGAATTTTTTTTAAATGCTTCTTGCGAGTGAAAATGCTGCAGTTTGTACATGTGTTCGTGTGTGCACGCGTGTGTTTTGTTGCGCATCTCTGACGACGTGACACCTTTTCATTAAATTGAGAAAGACGTGGACGTGCGGTGAAGCTCGCAGCAGAGCACTGCGCATTTCACTGTGTTGCGATGGACAGATCAGTGAAATCACAATGCTCTAACTCCGTATCATTAAATGAATTTCTCCTTGCTTCAAGTTTGGTCTGTACATCAGGCCTTCGTTTTGTGGCCGCCGTTTGTAGTAGTTGCCATTCACTCCTGGTGATGTTTCTAGATGTGTTTATTTTAACTGTCATGTCTAACTCTAACAAACTATCTTTGATCGATTCCACTTTATTCAGGCTTCATACACGTATCACATGCATTCCTCTTGCAGCAATAGTTGTAATGATATTTTTCATGCCAAAACACGATAGAGATATTGCACAACCTTTGTAGTAGTTGCTTTATGTACCTGTGTGAATTGCGAAGCATATTTCTTTCTGCCTAATGTTTTGTGATTACCACAAAGGACTAAAGTAATGAGATGCAAAAGTAATTTTAACAGAATTAAATGTACATCTCCATCTTGTAAAAAATGTGACTATGCTACATGTAGTAGCTACTATAAGTGAGCCAACTATACAGTACAGATATGCTGTGTAGCCATGAAAAAAGAAAAAAAAGATTTACAAAGGGCATTTCGAGCAAAACCTCAGTGCTACCATTAACAGTGGAAGCTGCTTTCCTGCCTGGCTTTGAGCTACGTAATGTTTCTATAGCGACAAAGTAATCACAGTACCAAGCCATAGCGACAAGCCATCAAAACATTGTTGCAAAAGCCAAAAGGAGAAGTGCTACTGCTGTTAACAGAGGCATTGAGGATCTACTTCAGTGGCCATTTGCGATATGTTTTTTGGTAGTTTTCTTTTTCCATTTTTCTTTTTTCTACCAACTGTGTATCTTATATTGATCTTTCCATGTTACTTACATTGCAGTATGTCAGCGAAAAGATTGGAGGAGCGGAGGGTACCAAATTCACGGACGAGTACATGGAAATGGAGAGGGTGAGCATTATTTTTTTTTTTGCATTTTCTTTTATTTAGTGGCACAACTTTTCAATTAAGTATACATGCTGTGTCAACATGGTGCCATAATAACATCAACCAGCTTTTTTGCCTTTGTCTTTTTATTTTTCTTTCTCCAGAAAATAGACTTGACCAGCGAGTTAGTGGAAGAGCTGATTGTAAAGACGAAAGAATACCTCCAGCCAAATCCAGGTAGTTATTCTATCTTTACAGTGTTATGCTACCCTTTTAGAATATGTTAATGGGCTGATTTTCATATTTCACTGTCTAAAGCATAATAAAGAATGTGTTCATTTTCTTAGGACATGCCTCTGTGTTACTTTCAAAATAGTTTATCTGTGGTTGCTGCAAGTCTTTAAGTGGAAGTGAGGAGAACTCAAGCTGAGCTATCACTGCAAGCTATGTATGCTGGCCAGACTTCAACACAAATCTTTGGGATGCAAGGCACTACGTAAAGATGTAGAAGTATGTTTTGAAGTTTGTTTTTAGCAGCGGATACCCCATTGAAAAGTTCAGTATGCATTACAATAATTCCTTATCTTTTCTACATTCTTAAATGATGCAGAATTGATAAGAAGCTTAAATGAATAAAAAAAAATGGATGTGCTCATAAACCTAGGGAACCTTTTTAATAGAGCACTTAATTCTTAGTGATATAAGGAAGCTTTAGGTTGAAAAAGTGTAAAAATATGCATACTACACGAATCAGTGTGAGTGATGCAATGGGACGTCAGAAAGGTGAATTCACCCATTGTAGTGGTGGCACCAAGTGACGGAAGTGCTGATTACACAGCCATTTAAAGCACAGATATGCAAGGTGCTTATTATTTATATTGCTTTTATTGTTTAATGCAAGTAAAATTGTTTACTGGTGCCTACTGCAGATGGCGAGGATAGTTGTGAGGTGTACTTTCTGACGGTGCTCAATTCTTTGCACTCTCTTCATCGTAAACTTTCTTGCAGCATCCCGAGCAAAACTGATGGTAAGCACGAAACTCCGAGGCCCGGGAAAAACTCATGCATATCCTCAGCCGGAGGGAGTGCTCGGAGAATCCATGACCAAGTATGGCACTGACTTGGGCGAGGAAAGCCCCTTTGGTCAGTATGGCATTGTCACTCATAGTCTAAGTAACGATAACGAGTACACTGCACTGTCTTGTTTCATTGTGTGGCAGTGTTGGTAAGTTTTTCTTATTTTTAACAAAGTTGCCTGGTCGCAGCCCAAAACGCTTCATTTATAGTGAACAATCGCTAAGTGATGATGATGATTGGCTCGGAATTTGGCCTTTTTTTAATTGTTCCTAGAAATCTTCCTTATTATTTTTTAAGCAAATTACCTCATGTAGTGGCGATTAAACAGTCAGAATGTGCAAGAAAGAAACACCCAATTTTCTAGAGCGATATCATATCTCATGATTGTGTTTTGATCTAGAAAACTAACTTTGATGTAACTGGATGGCTCACTAATAAGGTCGTCGATATGTCTTTAGTATTAGCAACATTTACCGACTATTTATGTCACTAAAAATGTCACTAGGACTCCAAGAAGGCAAAATTGTTATTGAGGTGACTAAAATCTTCTTATATTTACTGACTTTGTAACTATAGGTTACCAACAGTGTTGTGTAGGGCCCTTCTGTTTGCAGCATGAAAGCTTTAGCATGCTGAGCTTACAATTTCTGAAATTCTATAGTAGCAGGGGATGTGCAGCACCAGTGGTGTAGCCAGAAACATTTCTCAGGTGGGGGCATGCACTTTACCAGAGGACGAGCGCCCCTCTCCTCATCCTCCACTCCTGGCTACACCCCTGTGTAGCACCATACACTTATATCAAAATATCAGGGTGGGCTCATGAGTTATGCTTACAGTGTGGGCAAACACACAGATTTGAAAGAATGAAATGGCAAACAGGAGGTTCTTGTTATGTAGAACTAAAACAAACTTGTTAAAGCATCGCGTGCAGTATAAAAGCCAAGTAGTGAAGATAAATTTAGTTGATAAGATTGACAATAATATGATAAGAGTAACAACAAATACAGAGTGGCATGTAAATATGAAAGAATGTACGGAAGCGTGCACTGCTTTCATGCAACCACTTCAGAATAATCAAATGGATCATTGCTGCGCTGCTTAGTAATCATGCTGTCGGAGGAAAACCCTGCATCTGTGTCTAAATCACACCAATATGTCACACACACCGGCACATGCAGAAATGCAGGTTGCCTTTTTAAGTTTGGAGGGTGGCCTATTTACATTCAATGGCAGCTTGTGAATTCCTGCTATTCCTGTCCCTGCTATTGCCTTACACACAGGGCTTCAGAATGCGGTCACACTTAATTGTGACATTGTGATTTGCCTTCTCATTGTGGTCTCTAACGTCCTATTCAGGTCAGAGCCTCATTGAAGCTGGAGAGGCACTCAAGCAGCTGGCCGACATCAAATATGCCCTGGAAGATAATGTGAAACAGAACTTTCTTGAGCCCCTTACCCAACTACAGAACAAGGACCTTAAGGATGTTTTGGTGAGTCTTGCCGTGTATGCATGAAGGAACTGCATTTTGAAACGCTCAATTTCATGTAGTATATTACTTTCGGCACAGTAATTGCTACTTATGAAGCAACTTCGTAGTTGCTGTGGGCAGACACACTTCTGTCTGCATCATTCTCGTAACATGTCACTATCGAGTGCATTGACAGAGTGGGCCCTTGAGTGCATCATGTCATGTCATAAAGTGCATCAACAGAATAGGCAATTGAGAGCACTGATAGTCAGTAGCAGAGACACTGTATGGCGAAGGGATGCCCTTCACTTCAGTTGGAAATCGCACTAGGAAACTTGTCACGTGAAAGTATGACTGAGAGTGATTGTTCCAAAATGTGTCCCCAGCTATCTTCATGTGTTACTAGATGTTACGCACACAGTTTTTTGGTTAAAAGGCGAACCAATGGATTGTTTTGTCTTTTTTTTGGGGGGGGCATGCTTCCCCATTGGCTTTCTAAGCTCTCTAGCTGTATCTAGAGAGCTTAGAAAGACACGCCTGTAAGAAACATACTATTCAGTGTACGTTTCTTGCAGGTGTGTATAGCCCTGTCCGCATTTCGCATTGAACATCATCAGACATGAGACACACTTTGCTACAGGGCGTTTTGTCTTGGATTGTTGTTTGCGTCTGCATTGTAATGAGACATTCTTGGTGCCTGTTGTTTTGCAGCATCATCGCAAGAAATTGCAGGGCCGACGTCTGGACTATGACTGCAAAAAACGGAAACAGCTGAAAGGTATGCTAATTTGGTTTATGTGCGTGAGGAAATTGTAGGGTGAAGCTATAACAAGGTCCTTTAATAACCGAGAAAATTTTTGGTTCCTTTAGTATGCTGGCACCTGGTTTTCATGGCTACAGATCTCATCACTGATATTTAAACACGTTCAGGTGTTCTCAACAATATTTATTAAAATGACCCTGTTCTACAAAAATAAAAAAAAAGAAGGTGCTCAGTGCACACACTAGCAACATTGATTTACTTTCTGTTGCCTGCAGGTGGCCACTTGACAGAAGACGAGATCAAGCTCGCCGAGGACAAATTTGAAGAGTCTTTCAACTTGGCGTCCCTGGGGATGTTTAATCTTTTACAAAATGACGTAAGTGCGATATCACTGTTCCCTTTGTGTAGGCTGGTTTAAAGCTGCTTGTAGTCATGTGGGCTTATATCCAAATCTGTTACTCAGTTCTAATCAAGAACCTTTCCCCCACAAAGATAGCCAGGAACTTGGGACACCTCCTTGAAATCTAACTCTGAAACTTTCTCACAGAGTAATCAAATAAAGAAGTGCATTGCTTCTCCAGGTACCATGGTCTAAGGGGCCCAGCATGAAGGCATTTCAAACAAAGCCACCCAGTCATTAACTATGCAATTGTATATAACTGAACTATAAATGTTTCATCTCTGTGCCCAGTACAAATCCCTGAATGTTCATTCATAAGCTTGATTTCCCTTGCTCATGCCTTTCTATATGATGGATAGCCATTAGTTTGGGTCCATCTGGAAATAAATGGCCACTATGAGCTGCACATCAAGTTTGTGCCTAAAACAAAGCTGTAGCCATATTATGTGTGTGAAAAACATGAAAATGTATGGAATGTGTGATATAATACGCAAGAAGTTGCCAGTATCGCTTCTTTTGCATGAGAAGCAGTGAGGCCTGGGGTCATGTTCTTGTTCTTTCACTTTTGGGTTTACTCTCACTTCTGGGTGACATATCGTCCAGTGCAACATCTCATTGGAGTAACGACCATCCTGTCTACGGGCTTATTCAGTGAATGCACTCTGAAAGTGGTATGTATGAAAGTGATGGAATGGTAACACAACTCCTGTACTGCATTATTACCTTCAGTCTTTACCTGACAGGATCGACGCCTTATGCAGCAGATAGAGTTGTTCGTTGCAAAAGAAAGATCAGCATGATGTCATTTGACAGGGTAAAAAAAAATGTCACAGTTTCGCCCTAAGGGCGAAGCAATGAATGCGATAGCAACACAGCAATGTCATACGAAGTAAGGTGAGCGGCTTTGGTAGCAACAACACTCAGAATCGACGCCATCGGCGTTTTGCCCGCGTTAGCTATGCGGCGTTGGTGACTGTTGCTGGAGATAGCAGCTAAACGTCGACGGCCTCTCGCGCGTCTCGTTTGCTCTACAAAGAGACGCCTACTTCTGCAGTTAAGCGAGCACGGCGCAGAACACGCGTTTGTTCTCCGCCGCGCGTTCACTCCCCGTGAAAGACGCGCCCCTCGCGCCCTTTCACTCGCACATACAGCGTTCGGCCCGCGGCGACGATTTCATCTCCAAATGACGTCATACGGAACCTCACGGCGACGGCGACGGCGACGGCAGAAATCTGCTTTTGAGTGTCCATATAATTGCTATCGCAATAAAAAAACATTTCACTTTGCTCGTGGAGGCTTATAGCTTCAAATGTAGTACAAATGATGGAAGACAATGAGCCTTGGAGACTCTTCTTGATAACCGAGCTGATGCAGAATGGTTGCTGCAAATTCTTGTGGGAGTCAGTTTCCGAGACAGTGGATTTCTCTATACATAATAACTATTTTAATACAGTCAAACCTTGATATAGCGAACCTTGATTTAACGAAATTCGCTATGTAAGACTATTTTCATTTCCCAATCTTTGTTGGGTTGAAAACTAGGTATCTTTTTTTTTGCAATTTAGCGAAGTAATTTCATGACACGGTTTCAATTTAACGAAGTTCTCTGCCATCTTAAGCATGTACTTAGAGGCTGTATGGCTAGTAAATCTAGCAGAAAACTGTAAAAGTGTCGGCCGAGGCAAAATATGCAAAATATGTTTCAAGCGTTCTTCTGCATGAAAAGTTTGAGCGGAAAAAACGCCGCCAAAGCACGGCGTGCCGGGACTTGGTAGGCAGAAAGCACTGCTGCGCCAATTATCGTGTTAGTAAACAACTTGTAGAGGCTGTGGGGCGCGCGGCAGAGCGCAGCGCTCGCAGAAAAGCGAGAGCTGATGATTCCTTCTGCGCAAGGGGGATAGGGAGGGAGCGAACACGCGATAACATGATATTGTTGCAGGAAGAAAGCAATATCTAGCACGCGGGAGGGTGGGGCAGGTGGGGGGGCGGGCGCACGAATGCTTTTATCTGCCTTCTCCTCCTAGCGCGCGTGCGTCCATGCGCGGACCATGCACTGTCCCTTGGAGGTAATCTCCGCTGCAAGTGTAAAGTGCGAGCCGAGACGGTTTGGTGCCTTGATACACTTTGTGTTCCCGCGTGTCTAGTGTTGGCGATCGCGTAATCTCAAAAATCCGAGACACCGGTGTGAAGCGCTCGCTTGCGTTGTGACAGCGATACTATCCACCAGTAATGCTCTGGGAAATTGTGAAGTTATTTATAATGTTGAAACTTGAAAACCTTGAATTAACTAAATTCACGATTTAATGAAGTTTTTTGCTGCAAGTAAATCTTCGTTATATCGAGGTTCGACTGTATTGTCTAATGGCGTTTCAGTGTGCTACAGTGGTGAATGCTACAGGAGTAATTCAAGGTTTGACTGGAATTTTGACTAGAGAAGATACATGAGTAGGAGCAGCACTATAGAATCTTTGGGCAAGGTAAAATTATCCTTCTTCAGTATTTCCCTCATGGCACAGAGCATTGCACGCATGCACAGCTGGTCCAGCTACCATGGTATTGACCTGCATGTCGGCGATTGTGGAACAGCAGTGTACAAGTCATAATATTTCTGAAGAAAGAATGTTGATCCATCTGTCTAGACGCAGTGTGGGACTGCAGTAATGAATGAATCATGCACACACACTCATTAGACTTCAAAAATCAGTCCTGCACTGCCTGTGACTGCAACCTCGTTTTTTCTACCTCGCAGGAATCAGAGCTGCCGAAGAGATAGTGGCAGTACCAAACATACACGGGGCAAACCTGATAGAGCTCCAAGTATTTGTAGTGTGTAAGTTGCTGCCTTGCATGCAACAAAGATTGTGTAAGGCAGCGACTAAGCTTGATTATGGGACCAAACTGTTTCCAATATGTACATACTAACGATGCCCAATTATTACCTTTAGAGCTTGTATTTTTGAAGTACAGCTTGAATGCTGTCTTTCACAGTTTTGTATCGATGCTGCAACACTCTGTAACAACCAGTCAAAGATGTCATTAGTTCCACAACTGTGGCAGCTTTAATTTTAATTGTAAAAATAAGTACTTGTAAACCTTGAACAACCCTTGTAGAGTTGCATTTTGCCAGGATTTTGGCAAAAATAAATGTTATTGGTTGAATTATAGGAATTTAGAATGTAAAGCAAACTCTTTTATTTCATATTTCACACAGGTTGAGCAAATCTCTCAGCTTCATGCCCTGGCTGAAGCCTTCTGTGAATATCATCAGCAGTGTGCGGAAGTGCTCCAGGGGCTTACTGAACGGTTGCTCGAACAGTAAGTTTTGCTTCAGTGAAGCCTTTCCTGCTTGTTGGATAGCTCACCAGCACTTCTGAGGAGACCAGCAGTTTACCTCTTCGCTCAGCACAGCTGCAAACTAGTGAAAAGATGGGAGCAAGGCAGTGTAGGTTGGTAAAATCAGACATGTATTTTAAATGTGACAGCCACTGCAAAAATGTATTACTTTTACTTCATAATGTAACTTTTGATGTAACCACGGCATTTCTCTATCTTGCTCAAGAAAGCCTCGACAGGACGCAGTTGTAACCTTAACCTATTTTGTGTGCTCCCGTAGCATGCCTTTCTGCATATACAAAATGCAGAGTCATTTCTGTGCTGAAATGTGTGCTTCTGTCAGAACACCCCAGGCTGCACAAATGAACTTGTTTTCTGCTACGTTGACCCTCTTAGCCTATAGGTGTCTCTTTGCTATCTAAAAATTTCTTAATCAGTTCTCTCTGCATGTCAAAACTTTACTCTCCTCATTTAGGCAGCAGTACAGCAGCTCCTATTGTGTACTCTCTCTCTCTCTCATGCAGAAAAGCTGAGGCAGCAGGGCGTGATCGCGAGCCATATGAACCCAAGAAGCTGTCTGATCTCAATCTCACGGCGATTCACGACGACATCTCGCCCATGGTCGAGTCAGGTGGGGGCTACTTCAATGGCGAGCCCCAGCAAAACTCCCTCTTCTTCTCCTCGGCCCCAACTGGTAAGACTGGTGGTGGCAGCTATAGACGCAGCTCAGAAGGCTCACGCAGCTCCGAGGGCAGCTGCTCATCCGCACTGCCCATCTTTTCCTTCCTTTCTGCTGCTGGAACTGCAGGACATGTACTCTATAGGTGGCTAAACCTGCGCTCTGTCCACACCTCTTGCTTTTCACTTATTCCTCTACGCCTAGCATAGACTGTGGAGTACACTTGCTACTAATGCATCTAGAAATTGCTGTAGTTTCTATTACAATGGCTTTCACTCAAAAGTGCATGTTGAGTGAACAGTTACTAAGCAGAGGCGACGTCCGAGCTTGCACTTGCACTAGTCCAGCTGCATGTCCCCAAGATGTGCCAGCGCATACCAGCTGAGGCACATCGCTACGCTCTCTGCTCCTTGTAATTTTTTAGACCTTTGAAGGCTCATTCACGTTGTGTGTTCTCCCATTCTTCTATTGTGTAATGAAGCTTTCAGAATTTAGCATGGTGTCTCACTTTATTGGCTGCCTTGATGACTGGAATATGCTTTGAAAAGGGGGGCGATATTTCCACTCACAGCATCCTTTAGTGGGCGTCTCCTAAGTTGATGGACTTCACCAGCATTACTGCTGTTGAAGGCTCGAATATTGGTCAACTCAATATATTTTTGGAAGCTTTAACCAACAGAACAAACTCGACATAGAGAAGGATGGCGTTGATGTTACTACACTGGGCTGACAATTGCATTTAAGCCAAGCAAACAATCAAAACAGGAACAAGAAGTTCAGTCCTTTCACATCCTAGTCATAGATTTGAATGTGGTCAGTAGGTATGTTTTGAGCTGTTTCGAGCTTTTCAAGATTGCAACTGGAGCATTCTTGTCTTCTTCGAGCCAATCCTAGCTATAGTACCACACCTAGCTACCACCACTAGTTAAAAGATGACAAATACTAAAAAACACCTAAACTGATCTCCAAAGCAGGCCTCGCAAAATATACATGGCACATTATTCCATTTAGTGGGCCTTCTTTGAACCAAGTGCCAGTTATTACACTGTTAAACAATGTTGCACATTGCAAAAGTTTAAGCGAGCATAATAACAATACAGAAGAATGTGAGAACACACATTGTTTGTGATCTCACTGGAGAGGCATAGACATTATGCACTTGAAAAACAAGGTAAGTCATTGGCAGAAACAGGAAAAGTTGTGTAGGCTTAGTATTTCCTCTTGCACCTCCTGGGATTATCACTCGCACTATCAACTCGCTGCATTCAAATTTTAGCATGCCATGTTGTGAGCACTAAGCTACCTGCTGTGCTCTAGCATACGACCCAGTTGCAGATGCAGTCAGCTAAGTTACATTGTATTGACCATGTGTGTGCAATGCATGTGCTGGATGTAAATTTGCCCACATGCCTGTTTCATACTTTTTCTTTGCTGTTGTTGCTACACAGAACCTAGATTTGCTAGCCTTCTTACCCTTACCAATCGGGTCATTGCATGAGCACTCGTTAGTGTGTGGTTTGCAACAGATATCTACTGGCTTCATTCAGCATTGCACGAGTTACCGTATTTACTCGATTGTAACACGAGTTTTTTTCCAGATTTTTGCTATCTGAAGTCGATCCTCGCGTTACAATCGAATACCGAAATTCAAGTTATCTAAAAAGTACAATGATGCACCCAATTCGAATCAACGAGTGAAAGCGCGCGAGGCACGCGCGCTCTCACGGAGAGTGTACGCACAGCGGAGAGCAAACGCGACGTCTCCGTCCCGCGAATGGCCATGGGGTTATGGGAGGGAGGGAGGGGAGGCTGACCTTTAGCTATGGCACCAAATGCGTATCTTGCGACCGGCCACAAAGGGAACTGGCGTCTCAATCTCCCATGCGAAAGAAGGAAAGCGGCAAGGCAGCGCAGGAGGGAGGGGACGCAGATTCTACATTGTCAGCAACTGCGCACTTGTACTTTGCGCGGCTCCACTCCAGGCTGTTGCGCGCACCATATCTTGAAAGCGATCTCCACATGGCTCTGACCTTTGTATGCGCTGTGCATTTGCCGCTCGGTTTCCGTTGAAGCGATAGACCGCACGAACCTTAGCTCGCTGCTGCTGGCGCGCTTGCTCACGCCAGCGTTTTGACAGTGGTTGTCTGCGGTCATTGAGTGTGGTCTATTCATGTTTGCTTGTGCGCACTGGCATGCTTGTTAATTCAGCTAGTAAGGGAATGTGTTGAAGTTCATGCAGCCGATAAAACTACTATCCTTACTCCGTATAGCTCTCTACTAATTTGCTATCTCAACTGATGCTTCGCCTTTCGAGCGAAACTGCGACATTTTCATGCATCCAGTGGTCTCGTGTTACTTTGGCGGTTTTCTTCTTTTTTTTTTTCTGCTGGATGCAACAAAAACTCACCCCTCGCGTTACTTTCGTGGTTTTATTTTTTCTTGATGGACGCAATGAAAAGTCACCACTCGCGTTACAATAGAGTAAATACGGTACCATCCTGGATCTCCTTGCATTCACTCTGAGTTAACATTGCATGTGCATGCATGTTACTAGTGTATACGTGTACATATATACGCTCTTTATTTCTCTCTTCTTAAACAGACAGGCTTTTATCACCTTTGTTAGAGGAGCCGTGTAAGTTTTTTGGTACGTATCTAGTTTTTAAGGAACATAACTAAGGGAGTATATATTCTTCAGGCCATTTTGGTGTTCACAAACAGTAACCCCAGGAGACTTCCACTTTGGTAGTTTGAAGCCAACACAACAAATTTAGCAAGCAAGGAACAGAGTAAGGAGACCTCACTGGTTGACCTCGACTGGGCCCTCCAGGTGTCTCCTCTTTTATCTTGCAGTTAATCGTAGTTTTATGAATCAGCTTTGCGTCAAACTCTGCGAGAAAGATGGTACAGTTGCGAGCAAAGGTTTGGAGACCAATTGTGCCACAAAAAGTGTTTTTCCTTCTCAGCGTGGGCATACCAGCTGAAATGAAGTGGTACAACCTATGTGTGACTGTTTGTTCAATGTGCTGTATTGAAGCAATTCCACGTTGCAGAGCTGTGTTCGAAGGAACTTTAATTTTTTGGTGATGCCATGGTCTTCGAACTTTTACTAGCAACTGTACTTGCAAGCACTTCAGGCACAAGGCATGTTGATTGTATTTGAGCACATCGGTAACTTATTCCTATAATAAAACACAAAAGAAAAGCACTTGGTTTTTCTAGTCGGAGTTGGCTACTGACAAGTGCGCTAGTGGAAGTTTTCTGCGTCTGCGCGCACGTCACTGCAACAGTGCATATGAAAGGGTGCTTATACTGTGATGACTAGTATTGTCTTACTTTTTGTTTTTTTTCTCTTGGTATTATTCCTGCTTGATGACAGGAATGGGCCATTGCACCTGCATGACCTTGTGGTTCTTTGTTGCATTTGCTTGGGAGAGAGATGGCTAAACATGTGATTTTGCATCTCTTGATTCTGCCACCAATTTCAATCACTTTGTCACAGTTTTCAACAGGCTCATGCCAACATCTGCTGAATGTTTACATAGCTTGCAGTCTGAATCCAAAGAAATTGCATGCATTTAGTAGAGTACTTTCAGTACTACATTGTGGTGTCTGTGTTCTTTCATTTAAATTTGTTGCCTGTTTTTTTTTTTTTTTTTTCAGAGGTCTTCTAGGGACTTTAATTGTAACTGGCTGATTTGTTAATGACATATAGTAGATACCTGTAGCAACAAGTAATTATCATGCATCCACAAGACAGGTTCAGAAATAGGTGCTGTGATGTCTGTTCAAGTGTTAACTAACCACATTTAGTTGAATTGTTTCTCCTACACTTAAGTGTAGTCTTGGGCTCTAGGCACTGAGCTTTACATACATTTGGTATGCTTTATTTTTTTCTAATGTCAAGTTAAGTGCTTGTTTCAGGGCTTTTTCTGTGTTCTGCGTGCCCTTTTTTTTTTTTTTTTACCATAGTGCTCTTAAATTTTTGTGTGCATGTGTGCTTTCTCGTTACATTTCTTTATGTGACCTGTAGCACATCATTTGTGTTATTTACCTCGGTTGCACATTAAAATTTTTATTTCAGTAGAACTAGTGCATCATTTACTAAGAAGGCATGAAACCCTTTTCTTGAATCTTTGATGAAGCTGCTTTCTGTTCCTAGAATTCGCAAGTCAATTACGATTATGTTTATAATGCCTTATAAAGAAGTGTGACAATGTCTAGCAGACATCGTGGTCAGTGCTGTGACAGAAAAAACAGTATATACGCAGACACAGTCAGTGAAGGCTGTCTGTAGTAGCATTAATGGCAGATGATCAAGATTATTGGAATCACTGTTATTATTGGTTGCGAAGTCAGTAGCTCTCTTTCAGTGGCAGGATGGTGCCCAGCAGTATATGCTGCAGGATGGTGCCCAGCTTTGCTGCAGCTAAAACTGATGCTCAATATTTAATAATTATTGTGTATGTGTTGTTGTAATCATGCTAATAACAGAAATCAATCAGGAAAGAACAAACGAAGCAATTCTTTTATGCAAGTCAGCTGCAGCGGACCCTTTTTTTAATTGTTAATCTCACTGCTTTGTGTGCTTTTGCCTGATGGTGGCGCTGGTCGTCATCATGACAAAGATTGAATTGCCAGCTACCTGCTGCGGTACCAGTTTTTATGACTGAGCTTGTCATCAGGGCTTGAATACCCCACTGCAGCAGCTGCATTCTGAAAAAAGTGGAATACAAAAACACACACCAGTTCTTGGCTTGCATTAGTTCCTTCCATGTTTTGGACAAGCTAAGCTCATCAGCATAATTTTACCGATAGCTGTTTTGGACGAGTGCAGCACATCCATCATGATGGTGCCTGCTTTTTCGGTGTCTCATAAACGTAGGGCTCAGAAGTTCAGTTTGACGAAAATTTGCTGAAATATGGCAGCATCATACAACATCAGTACAATAATTTCAGTGCCATGCGGTTGCTTGATTGTTGAGGCCTGCCTGCATGGTTTGCAGATTTGTGCGGCATTGCCCTACTAAAGTACAAATAAGGAACGATTGAGGCCATGTACCATCACAGCTCTGGTGATGATAAGTTGCAGTTTCGATGTTTGGATTAAAAACGGCAGTAAGTTACTGGGATTGTAGTGGAAGCTCTCCCATTGGCAAAGTATAGCCAGTGATATAATCTCGACCGGGTGAGGTGGGTCGTCACCGCAGGAATCAGGAGACGACGATGAAGGCGGGGCATCGTGATGATGAAAATTAGAAAAGATTGTATTCACTTCATTGGTACATGGTTTTGACTCTATCCGAGTCTCGAGCGGTTCTGATTAACACTGGGGCCAGGACGGCCTTAGATAACCCCTCGTGGTCTTGTGGTAGCCGACGTCTCCTTCGGGGAACTTGTGGAAGTGTCAGTCCTCTCTCCGGTGGTCAAGTTGACGACCTCCTCTCCCTCGGGTCCCTCCTTCTTGGTAGCTCGCCGTTTCGTCTGCTCAGGTCGTAGAGGTGAGACGCTTTCTCGGGGATGAAAGAGGATTATCTCGTCACGGGAAAGGCACTCGGGCTTGTTTCCCGCATTTGAGAGGTGCAGTTTCCAGGAAGATCATAACCGCCTCTTGGGGATGAAGGTAATTGCCCCGACACGGGAACGTGCGCGGGTTTGGTTTCCCACAACTGAGATGCGGAGTTCCAAGCCGATCATAACACCAGTGTGTGTATAGACTGCATACACAAAAGTGCCTATAGTTTTAATGTTTTTAATTGAGTTGCATTTCTAATGCTTTGTGATATCTTTAAAGCTAGCAGTTTTGGAAATCCATAACTAAAGATAATAATTTTTTGGTCATAATTATTGCAGAGAGGGAGTTATAGCAGATGTTATTGAAGTTGGTCTGGGATGCTCTATTATGCATCTTCTCCCAGGCACAGCTAAGTGCTAATAATAGTAGTAGTAGTACTAAGTGCTAGCATGTGTGGCGTGAATAGTTGCATCACATGTGACTGATACCATCATCTCACTGGCAATTTGAATTATCATTGAGCAGTTCCTGCTGTTGATTACTTTTTATGTTGTCCAGTAGCTATGCTTGTTGGCATGCCCATGTCTTGACGGGTTCAATAGGGACAGCTTTCAGGGACCATTAAGAATATCTGTGAGAGTATAGTAGTATATTAACACATTCACTGCAGCAACACTTCTTGAATTCTCAATTCCTGTGCGTCATGGTTCACTGGTGGATCACTTGTGATGTTCCTCTGGTGCATCGTGACCCACCTGTGAGTCACCAAGGAGTGGCGCTCCTTTGAAATTTCCACAAGTCGCAGAGAGATGGTGCTACGGCTCATCAGATCAGAAGCAACAAGAATTTTGTCTCTCCTTTAATTTCTAGCAAAAATGTCACTGGCGCACGGCAGGAAAGCTCTGCACAGCCACACAATGGGAATGACTACCGTGAACCATGCCGCAGTGAACTTGTTAAGGTGTTGCCCCCATAGGAACCACATTCGTGTCTCCCACCTCATAAAACGTGCTAGCTGCACATCTACCCACTGATTTAAAAGCCAGATGTGCCACCATTACATTGGCATATTACCTTTCAGGAAAGCTGACTTAACAGTTTCGAAGAGGGTCCGTTGAGACGATGTGCCAGTAGTAGTGAGCCACCTTATTGCAAGGACAACTGCTGGTGCGGTGTAGCAGCAGCACACGCATATCAGGGCAGTCACTGCCACCACCTCCACCACCAGCCTTACTTTCCTTGTCCTCTTTCTCCAATCTGTGTTTATTCCTCTGTTTCCTGCATGACTTTCGAACTGCTTTTCTATCTTGTGCCCATGCAGGAGTCATGGGGAAAACTTGGGGCTTGCCTGTGTCTAAAACTGCGCATATACAGTGCTGCAAGGCAGAATATGAAGCTAGCCATTTGGCACTAATTCATGGAGTAACAGCGCAAACAATGACATTCTATTCCTGCTTCCTAGTTGAGAGTAAAAGACTGGACGTGCAGTGTGGTTGACTCATAAAGGGAACAGCCAATATAGCTTCAAGATTTCTTCACCTTATAAAGAAAAAAAGCATCTGATACAACATTTTAGGCTGATATCTATGCAAATAACCTGCAGGTCTTCTGTCATAGCTGCAGTCAGTGGTGTAATGCTAAATGGCCGTTCCCTTTAACAGTGGATCATAGTGAACACTTGAGACAGTTACTGTATTAACCGGAATTCCAGGAACTTTTGACAGCATGTTCGACTACAGTGTGTATGTGGTACAAACATTCTTGCATTGCACTGTTAATTCTTGTCTTGGAAATTAAAATGCATAAAAAAGTGGTGGTTTTAGCTCAACTTTGTTGCTGCTACTCAATCTCACAAGATTCCATCACCAGCACTGCTGTTCATGACTGCACGCCGGCAATCTGTTAACATAGTAATTGTAACACTTAACACAGGCTATAACTCTATAATAAGACTTCCACTGTTTGGTAGGAACTGCAGCTTTTGTATAGCTGCTTTATATTAAAAGCTTTCTGGTCTTCCACTGCTTTATTATAAACTTCTGTTCTGTCTAGTTCTTGGAGCTATAACTCTGTTCTCTTGCTGTTCTACTACACTGCACACCTAGTTACTGCCAAAATAAAACCAAGTGTGTTGGTCATACTGCATGCTCTCTCTCTCTCCTAGTTAGTGATCTCATCATATTTATTGCAAGCACAGTATATATGTGTGCGTGAATAGCTTTCTCCAATGTTCTGCATAGTTGCTGACAATATGTGGTATATGCCTTCTGTGCACTTGCATTTACATTGGTGTACAACCTATCGACCTACTCACTGCACCTATAGTCTCCTTGATACAAATTTACCAGGAAATTGACATCCCATGGTATTGCGTCTTTTCATTCTTTAACACCTAACATACTCTTGCTTTCCCTTCAAGTATAATTCCATGTAATGGTCACATTATAGTCTCAAGTATGTAAAAATTTAGTCCATATAGCAACAAATGTCGTTTAAATATCTTTAATAATAGCAATAAATGTCTTTCAGATATTTTTAGTAACACCCCCTTGCCCTCCTTTTTTTTTTTTTTGAATCAGATTGGTCATGTCACATTTTGTGTATCTCTATTTGGGATAAAAATGAGACATGACAAATACATGCAGTGAAGTTTGCGTATGCAGTTTGCTTTACTTACGCTCTCCTAAGGATTGTGATTCTGAACAGAAGTCTCGGCTTCATGAAGTAGCAGAAAAAACATCAATACATTGAGTTAGGATACAAGGTAAGCAAGGTAGCCAGATGTGACACACATCTCATTGATAATTCTGGTGTGAAATATAGGAAACTGTCTTTTATTCCACTGGCTGTGCAATGTCGTGTAGTTCAAGTGGCTGCTTTAGGTTAAACTGTTCTGAAAATTTGTAGCGGGCAAACAGGTGCTCACAGAAGTTTTCAAAGTGGGTAGCACAAGCTAATGCCTGTACTACCCACAAGCACTAGCTTGTCTGGAAAGCAGCCGGGAACTGAGGAGTACAGCCTCTGTGACAAAAATTGAGAGAGAGACAAAACCATCATGTGTGTGACACCGCGGCTGACTGCAGGACATCTAGTTGACTTGGTGTTGCATTTCCACTGTAGGAAAGCTCTTCTCTAGAGAGGCGATTTATTATTTTCTTTCTTCAGAGCATTCTACTACCACGAGCTTCACTGATGGGACACAGTACAGTCAGGAGTTGGCAACACTCATGCTCATAGTGGATTCTTTTCTTTTGACAAGGAATACACATTGGTTGTTTACACATTTTAGCTATGCACCCCTTACTTTTTGACTGAATGCTGAAGCTGCAAGGAAATTAAGTTTTTTTTCATAGTTTTTGTGCATCAAAAACTTCTGTTAGAACCCATACCATCACGATACATCAAAACACGAACTACAGAAAGTGACCTTAATTATAGTACTGCCACGCTGGAATGAAATGTGAATGGTAAAAACAATCAATTAGAACATGTACTTGTGTACTTTGTGTTCCTTGTGCCTTTCTAACATGTGTTGTAAACTTTTGTAACACTGGTGTAAACAGTATTGCATGCTGAATTCTAGGGCTAAAGAAAGTTTAGCAGCTACACCATAGTGTACAATATCAGTTTTGCACGTAATCATGCAGGAAAGATGTTCCAATTTGCTTTTTCTATTGATATTTCACTCTGGCCTGGGTGTACATTAAGTACAATCTGGTGATGAAGCGTAAGTGAAAGTATTTGCATCTTTCTTTTATGTGACTCAGCGGTTCCTCAAATCAGTGCGTTGTCTTCATGCTAGTACAGCCCTACAGACTGGGTTGCACTGTCGCTACCCAACTCTTTTAAGTTTATTCAGTGTGTGCCATCGTTGCTTAGACAGAAGAAAAGCCAAATCCCACTAACGCTCTTGCATCAGCTAATGACGCTCATGCACACAACAAATGTGCATACAAGCTCTGGCACATCACTTAGTTGTGTGAGCCAGGGACCTCTGATGGCTTAGTGGAATCTATGCAAAGCACTGATTAACTGATTGATAGTGATGGCACATCAAGGTTGGAATCAAGTCGTCTTATTTATGCCTCATTGCTAGATTGTGCTGGATGTAAGAAAAACCATGGATTCGGGCAATTGCATTACATTTTCTTATGGCAGTGATACACAATGGGCGTTCAATGTATAGAGAAGGGAGACCTGAATCTAGTGAATGAAGGGATCCAGGCAAGCCCCGCTATGTTCTGTGGTGCTGTGACGGTGACGTAGACCCCACGGGGCGGGGCTGTCCCTTGCAGCGTCTCCTGCCCGCTCACCCCTGAACTCGCCTGTGAACCCACGGCCTGCCAATAACCTCTTCCTGGGCAGCTTCCCCAATCCGCATGGCACGGGGGCCTCGCCTGGCTCCAGGTCTCCCAATGGTACTCGTGTTCCTCTTTCCAAGGGTGCCACCGCCTGCCACCACTTCTCTCTCAATCATGTTGTCCTTTTTCCTTCTTTCCCTCCCACCAGTGCCTCAAAAGCCAGTTCCTTTGTGTGGTAGTCATGAGAAAACTTTTTTTTTGCTGGATTCTCGTCCGTCTTTGCCATCGTTGTAGCCTGGAGGCTTTAGCAGCTATACATAGGCTAAGCGAGTACATCTGAAGTCTCGCAGATGGCACCATAATGATGTCATACATTATGTCAATGTATGCTCCAAAGGCATTGCCATTCTTTCATGTTGCTGCCATGCTTCTCTATTTTCTCACTTTCTCGACATATCTTCTCACGTACAAAGCGAATGGCTAATAAAATTGTCCAAGGCATTGATAGGCTCGATTTAGAACTTCTTTGGTAACCTTAATCAATGATAGTGAAGGCATGTGGTAGCAGCATTGAAGCACGAAATCAGGAGCACACTTTACTTGGGTATTAGGGACCTAATGTATATGCAGGAAGCTCTTCAAGGTAATGCCACCTTTTAGTACACAAAGCAGTAACGTGTACTGAATTAGCAGGAACCCACTACAATTACCTTGCGTGTCTGTAGTTGTGAAACAAAGTGGCATTCCTTTATTGCACCACCAAATTGCAACATTAGGTACATGACCATTGTGTCTCTGATTACCAACAGTATTGATTCGTAGAATCTGAATGTCATCAAAGCTTTGGCTTATTTTCTTTTTTCTTGGTTGCATGGCATAGAACTCATTGTAGCCTTTCTTTGACACTGTCTTGTGATTATGAATTCCATTCCATGTCTTTTGCACTGCATTTAAATTATTCCAAAATACTGCATATGGTGAGACTTCAGCTTGCCGAGGAAATTGAGTCATATACAGTTTAGGTATATGTATTGTAGTTTTCCTACAGAAACTGAACTTGACAAGATCAGTACGTCAGCTGGTCCTGTGACCCTCGGTACAGTGTTTCTTGCAGGTCAAGAGTCTGTAATTGCATCATTGCAACATGAAAAATTTATTGAAAATTGTGTTGTCTGCATGCAGGAAATATTTTAGTATGAGGCTTTCGAATATGGCAAAGAATTATATTTACTTTGACAGCTGCAACAGGCTCTTGCTTGGCTTTACATGATGCATCAAATTCAGCCACCCTAGTTTGTGCACTATGGCTTGAAACGGTGTATTAAGTGTACTGTGAAATAAGGAGCAGTGGGGATGTCGCTATGAGAGAAAGAACGACGACGAGAGCGATAAACCTTGTTTCGGTGCTCAATCGGCTGTGCTACCTCTCGCTGCTTTATCGTTCTAGTTGCGAACGCCAACTTCCCCAAGTGCTTCGTGACATTTGGTGGAGGTGCGGGTGCGGGGTAATCGGCCAGCTTAGTGTGTAGATGCAGTGTTATCAGATCATTCACACGTATGAATCATAAGGTCATCACTAAGCTGCAAAAAATACATGAAGACAGGTCCAGTAATGTGCCACAGTTTTTGCTGTGACTGTACTATGGAAATACACACAGAATTTGCAAGTGCAAGACATAAATATTGTTGCTTTTGCTCTACATTTTCTATTTTTTTGAATTCTCCATCACTTATATTAAGCTTCCTTTGTTTGATTCTGAGATCGTGTGATGGCCTGGTGCTGCATGCTGTGTGGCAGGTGGACTTGATGGCACCCTCTCTTCTCTCTGCTTGCTGATTCTGCCCTTTTTGTGATCTTCTTTCTCTCACTGTCTTGGTCACTGTAACATTGGTGCTATTCCCTAATTTTCAATAACAGCGATGCCGATTGTCTGCATTACTTCCCGGTCGGTTGTGTCTCAGATCCTGCTGGTATGATTAATGAATTTTTCTGCAAATGCTTTGTGAGACAACATTTCTGATGGTTCTCTCTCTGGTGTGCGTCCTAACTGCTTTTATGTGCTTTCATCATTTCGTGCTCAATTCACACCTTTCCTGGGCACCGTTGGTATGTGCGACACCTAAGAATGATGTATATTGTCTGCTAGCTGCCTACATGTTTCTGTTGAACTTTTTCTGTCTGCATTAATGTGCGTCAATGTTTACCAGATGCTTTTTAGGCAGTCGCCTGTAATGATCGCTTTACACTATGTTTTACCTATAATTTCATAACTTTGTCTCCCCGTTTCATAATTTCTAACACTCAGCTGCAGCTTTGGCTGCATCAGAAACCGAAACTTATTATTGTGTACTAACGTACTGATGCGTCCTAAAAAAGGGAGTCGTTAGGTTGTGAGCAATTCAAGTGACCTAGTGGTAAGTTTATACCTTGTAGCTCTGCTAATAAAGCCATAACCAAGCTGCTACAGCCAAACCAAGGCTGAAAGTAAATGAGTTGCCAAACGTGGCAATAGCCAGATGCATTTCACATTGTAGATTTCATCATGGCGCATAGACACGTCTGTGCATTCATTGAGAAGCATGTAGCTAGCAGCACACCATCCTTGTGTGATAAGTGCTTCAGTATGCAGAAATTATCACAAACATGGTGAAATAATTCCTTATATATAACAGCTGCGTCACCGCTCTTATTGTGAAAGTGCAGCCGAGAGTCACTTGCTCTGTGTAGCCACTTGCTGTTTGTAGGTTGATTCAGGCAAGGTGACTTACTAGTCACATGACATTCACAAAAGGAAAGATAATTGCATTTAGTGTATGGGTGTTCTGTTTGCCCGGTCAAAGAGTCAGTTCATTCTGACTCATGCCAACTGTACAATAAACTCGGCTTCAAATATTTGTACAAATATTGAAATTCCGAAATTGAGAAGCTTTACAGCAACACAAGATGCCAACCTGGGAGAGGGGAATGAGAATTTTGGTGTGATGCTACATATTTTTGGCAAATCACAAGGTAGCAGAGTTTGGGAAGCACTGATATATGTGTTATACATCCTGGAATAAAAATATGAAAACGGGAAAAGGAAAACAAGGCATAGCCTCTGATTTTATACAGGAACCTACCCATAACAAAAACAACTAAGTGGCATACAAAAGCAGAAAAGAATGTTTGGATCGTGCAAGCGTTTGAGCATCATCAGTGATACCATCTATCAAACATACCTCTGAATATCCGCCGTGTCGCAATACCTTTAGATACAAAACTTCCTTGTCTGTTAAAGCAAGAGAAGGTTGCCTTACACACTTTATTATGACCGGACTGAACATTATAAATCAGCTTCCGTTATTTCTCGAATCATTTGACCCTCATTAAAAAAAATTGTATTTCCATACACCACTACATGGTTATAAGAATGGCAGTGCTGTTCAAGGTGGGAATATGCATTATTTTTATTTTTACAGAAAGTAGGTGTTATGTTCAGATGGACGTTAACACATCTTCCCATCTGGCTGATATACGGTGTTTTTCATGACAGTGGAAATCAGTACGCGATAATGGTGTCCCACTGTTGCTCCGGCATTTTACACGACATGCCCTTTTCTGAACCTTGAGCTGCTTGCACTCTTTCTTGAACAGCTGAGGAGACAAGAGTTTAAGTTCTTAAGAGCAGAGTAAACAACTTGAGCTCTGTACTACCGTGCAACATTTTCTTTAGGTCTTCTGACATCCTGAGTGTGTAAGGAATTGCTACAAATTTTCCTTCATTATGTTCTCGAGTAACCTTACCACTGTGATTATCGTCAACCCTCAACTTTGTGACAAGGCATTTGCAAGCCAGTGATAACGAGTCTAGTTTAACCAACACCTTTTAAAAATCTAGTAACTTACAATTAAAAACTCTCTTGAAGAGCATGGGCTCATAATTTATTTAATGCTGGCATGGCGTAATCCATTTTTTATCAGTTTTGACTGGCTGCACATGAGCCTTCTCTTGCTTTGGTAGACAACGTAATTTCACATCTGAAGACTTACGGCACATTTGACTGATCACAATTGAACACTCTAGAGTGCTCAAAATTGCATGTTACATTTGGCTGGTACAAACGGAGAGCTCAGAACGCAAGCAGGGAGGGAGAAATGTTAAGGGTGCATGTGTGTGTTTGTAGTGCCCACTGATGGCGGTTGGGGGGATGGGTGCGGCTCAGCTTCTCCACTTCCATCGCCGGTGCGGTCACCAGCCCGGGCCCCGCGCGCACCGACCTGTCGAGCGCTGTACGACTTCGAGCCGGAGAACGAGGGTGAGCTGGGCTTCCACGAGGGGGACCTCATCTCACTCGTGCGCCGCGTCGACGACAACTGGTACGAGGGCAGCATCGACGGCCACACGGGCATGTTCCCTGTCAACTATGTCGAGGTGGTGGTGCCGCTGCCGTGAAACTGCGTGTGGCTGAGCTCTAGCCACCGCTGTTCTGCTGCTGGCTGATTATGCCGCGTAAGTTAAGGCTTTGTTTCTACTTCTTTTCGGAGTGACCAGCTACGGCTGGCCAAACAAGCAGGGTGCCATCGCAGTTAACCCTTTCCCTACTGATGACGAGTATAGTCACCGAAATTTATGCCAGTATAACCGATGACGAGTATAGTTGTGAAGGCATGCTTCTTGAAATCTCTGAGAAATTCGATACACTTTTTGTCATTTCCTGCGGTACGGAAAGGGGCGGTACGGAAAGGGTTAATAAGCGGCAGAAGGGAAGCCGTCAGCACTTGGTGTTCCCAACAGATATCCTCAGGTATGGTGACCCGACAACAACTGGCATACGCAGCATGGCATGTTCCCCAAAATAGCCTATAGCTGCTGCGGCGGTTTAGGCAAAAATCTGGGCTAGTTCGTTAATTGTGTGACACATCTGCAAGCTAAAGATGGAGCATGACATGAAATAGGCAAGGCACCATGAAATAGGCAAGGCAGATGGACGCAGCAGGATGGTATGACCGATGGCACCCAAAATAGCCCATAGCTGCTGTCGTGGGTCATGCAGAAAGCTAGCCTAGTAGGTTAATTGTGTGACATACTTGCAGTACTAAAGATGGAACATGACATGCAACTACGCAAGGACAGGTGCTGATGCAGCAGGATGGTGAATGCCTGTACTGTTGCTGAGCGCCAGGAGTGGGAATTCAATTCTTGTCAATGGCAGCCACACTACAGTGGAGAAGATATATTAAAAAAAAAAATTATGTCCGAGCTTAGCATCGCTAACTCTCTAGGGTACGTCTCGACAGCTGCGTGTGTGTGCATCACAGGCAACTTTGCACACTCTCAATTATCAAAGAGATGTTTCTATACCTTGTATCTCGTACAAACTTGCGATTTTGTGCACACTGTGATGCACTCACCTACGCTCAACGCACTTTAGCCTTATGTTAGTCTTATCCAGTGTGGATGAAGTCTGCCTATAATGCTATAAAGATACCGCATTTACTCGTATAATGAACGCACTTTCTTTCTCGAAAAATATGCGCTAAGTTGGGGGGTGCGTTTATTATGCGGGGTAAAATTTCGAGCGATTTTTTTTTCCCGCGGCCACCTGTAAAGAAGTCGCAGTTTCTCCCGAAAGGCGAACCATCGATTGCGATAGCAAATGCGTAGACAGCTATACAAAGTAAGGATAGTAGTTTTATTGGCCGTATAAACTTGCAAAGTAATTTAACCAGCATGGTGCCAGCGCACGCAGGCAAACATGAACACATCACACTCGATGACCGCGGACACTCGCTGTCAAAACGCTAGCTTGAGGAAGGGAGACTGCAACAGCGAGCGAAGTGACCTTTGTACTGTGTATAGCTTCAACGCAAACTGAGCGGCGATAACGGAGCACGCCGTCAGATCGCTTTCAAGATAGGGCGTGTGCAGCCGCGTAAATGCGCAGTTGCACATGTGCATGTGTTCAGTTTCTTGTAATTTTGACAAAATCCACCATGACTTTCTCCTACTTTTTTTTTTTTTGCACTTCTAAATATTTTTTCACGATTTGTAACTGCAGTTACGAGGTTAAAAAAAAAGGAAAGAAACTGCGTATACTCATATTTAGGTGCGCTCTACCATGCACCTAATTTAATCCATTAATTGTCAGAACGTATTTGGAGCTTTATACAGTGGCATTTCTCATACAGGCCCAGGCTTTCGAACATAAGATGCCATCAATATATCTTTAATCAAAAATGTCTCGAATGGATTTTTTTTTAAATCTAGCTTAAGTCTTGATTTCTATTCTAGAATTTATTGATTGAGACTCGGTCAAGTGTATTTTGCATGGCCATTTCTCGTACAGGCGGCATAACAGCTTCATATTAGGTTTCATAATGGAAAAAAAAAAAAAATGTAACGAAGCTGTACTTGTTCAAGCTCAGGTTCAGACCTTCTTGCAGTTCATATTGGTGCTGAGGCTGCTCCTGCTGCTGTGATCTCTTGCATGTGCCTATGAGTGATGACAGTACAGCCATGGAAGAAAAGATGCAGAAATGCACATGCATACACAGGAAGGACAAAGAAAAATCAGCGCTATAACCTGAATGAAAGGCACTTGTTCCCATATATACTCGTATATACCTGCAAACTTTTGCGATTGTGTTGTAAAGTGGCAGATTTTTAGAGCTTGTTTACGATTGTTGTATTGACACCGATAATTTTACTATTTTTTGTTAAAACCTGAATGAAAGGCACTTGTTCCCATACATATATATATTTTCCTGCAAACTTTTGCGATTGTATTGTAAAGTGGCGGATTTTTAGAGCTTGTTTACGATTGTTGTATTGACACCAATAATTTTACTATTTTTTGTTCACACTCAGTTTAGGACAAAACTTATTCGAAGGAATGCAAGTACAGTTGCTGAATGATTTTTCATAGCCCTATTTTTCAGACCCATAGACTATACAACACCTACTCACACAGCAGTGACACCAACCTATATAACCAATGTATAACAGAAACTGAAATTTTCGGCTTCCATAACATGGATAGTATGCGCTTCAAAAACATACTGAATTCACAGTGTGCCTATAGAGCACAGCCTGCAAATCTTTAATAACATCTTAAGTAATAAAAAATGTTTTGTATTTTTTAGCCAAATTTTAGCTTTTTTTTTTTTTGGCTATGAATAGCATGTTTCAATTTCTAAGGTTGGCAGCTCTGCGTAGATCTTCCTCTGTCTGCTCCTCAGCATGTTAGCATTCATGCAAATGTGTGCATGCATGTGTGTGCTGTTTGTACCCATTTTTCTATGGCTTCAAAGTGCCAACTCGCCCACCAAGTTTTGCTAGACAGCACTGCAGCCGAGATTTAAGAATGTTAGACTCAACAGACGTGAACTTCTTTTTCAGTTGTTACCAGCTGTGCAAATGCCTGCTGTGGGAACAAGAGGCTCTACCAACCCTCCATCTGTGTTAGCTCTGAATTCAGCAAGTCCCATCTGTTGATTTTGGTCTTATCTGTGAACGGTTCACATCTGGACTTTAGTCATTTTGGGTTGTTTATATATGAGTTTTCCCTTGCAGCCATGCTTTCAATCATAATGGAAACTGCCCAGTTTTGAGTGTGAAAATGTAAATATTTATTATTTAGTGCCACGGACATTTTTAGGTCATTGTTTATTTATGTTTGGACTCTGCACCTCCACCCCCACCCTATCCTTGATGAGCTTTTATTACTGCGGGATGAGAAATAATGATGGTGGTTTCTTTTTTTGATGATGGAAAAAGAAAGAAAAGCTAACAATGCTTTTCATAGGCACAAATCAGAAGGTTGTATTGGTTGCAGGTAATTTTTTTCTTACATTTTTTTTTTCTTCTCTCGCATTAGAAATTTGTGCGCTGTGTGTTAAGAGGCATCATTTGACGACAACCTTGTTGTTGTTCAGAATGTATTTAAGACATGGCCAGATTCTATCAACTGGTTACAACCAACTGGGCATGTCTTGTTTGTTTCTTTTTCACTTTGTAAATCATTGTAACATTTTTTTTTTTTTTTGGAAGCTTCTGCCTTGGACTCTATGTCTTTCATGGCATCAATCATGTACCACGTCCCCAATGCCTGTAGTGAGCCTTGTTGATTGTGACTTAAATGTCCTGTTCTATCAAAACTGCTACATTTATTGTATGTGGGAGTTGTTATAAAGCTCACTGAAGATTCTACTTACCCCAGATGCTTGTCACCAATCTGCAGTTTCCCATACTGCTCCCTTTCCTTCATTGTCTGTCTGTGCTGTCAAGTACATCAAATACGTGTAGCACAGGGGTTCCCAAACTTTTTGGCTCTGGAGGAACCACCTTGGCATTCAATATGTGGCAAGGAACCCCTCATTTGCCTCTCAGGTACACGTGAAAAAGAGCGCAGCAAAAAGGCTCCTCAATTAACACCTGCACTGACTCAGGAAAATGGTTACACAAGGCTTATATTTGCACAGTGCTGCAAAGGGTGGATTGGAAGAATCGTTAGTAGCTTAGCAATTGTGAAGAAAAGGCCACATAGGTGAACGGTCACGTGTGTCAGTCCAGGTGCTCACGGGGCCCCAGGACAGTTGTGTGGACATGACGAGATTTCCTCCACAAGTATCCACACTCAATCAACGAATTAATTAATCAATCAAGCAGTTATTACAATGCATGAACAATCGGGCGATAAGTAGCTTTTCTGCGGTGTTGACAAGGTGAAAAGGAAAAAATGGGGGCACACGCAGCACTCTGTATGCTCCTGGAAACCAAAGAAGTCCCCTGTGAAACCTGAGGGTTCCTTGAAATCCAGTTTGGGAACTCCTGAGTTAGCTTACTTTGTGCTCCTTTAGTGGCTGGCCTCATGATGCAAGTTCCTCCCCTCCCTTCAAGTTCATCATTTGCGAGAGCATGGTTGTGAAATGCTTCCTTCTAATGTTCAGCTGGTGCTATTTGTGCCTGTATTGCAGTGAAAAGGAAAGAACATTTCGCACATGTAGGTGGCGGGCACTATTGCTGTTCTTCACTTGTTTGAATGTTCAAACCAGCACTCAATGGAGAACCGCACGACTGCTCGTCAGTACCTTGCGACAACAGCTATGAGACAGGAGCGATAAAGGATGCCTTGTTATATGGGCAGTGCCTAAGAAAATCACATTTTTTCTTTCACTAGTCTGTCAAGGCCATCTAATATGCAGCCATCCCCTGCTACTGATCACTTTTCAGCGTTTCTGTCTTCAGCCAAACACAAATGCAAATCAAGAATGAAGACTGATATGACGATTGGTGTTCCCCTATACCTTTCCAGTTTTTTAATGTGTCTGTGCTCCTTGTGTTACAGTTAAGTTGTTCTGACTGCATAATCACTTCATTTGCGAGCACAAAGCAACGATCAAGCCTTCGACTTTCACATTAACGAGCGCAGGTTGAAGTGTGTTGCAGATAGCAGTGTCTGTTTGGATGTGTCCTGAAACGTTATGAGAAGAACCTAACTACAAGTACATCGAAACCTGCAAAGGTAAAAAAAAAAAAAAAAGCACCACACCAATCACCATGCAGGTAGCATAGAAGTTCAGATTCATTTCAAGTGTTTAGCTTAGAGAATGGCGATGCATTACTGCATACCACACTGCGATGCAAATGCTTCACATGCCTACTTTTAGTGCGCATTTTTAAAGCAGTTTCTTGCTAGAAAAACTGTTGACCACACTATTTCGGGTGTAATACACCACCTTTTTTCGCTGCAGCAGAGTGACCTTGAAGACAAGGACATTTAGCTTTGGCAAACAATGCATGAGCGTTGGTAAGGAGAAGAAAGCACAGCCAGTGGGCAAGGGTTATGTTAGGCTTTTATGATAAGAGTCGCAGCAGTATATATGCGAGTTTTAGCCAGTATGTATACCTATCAGCGTTTACATGTCAATCGAGTACTGGGATGCAAATGTAAACAACAGTGCTGGTGATCTACATCTGATGGTGTGTTCAAATCGGCATGCGCTACTGTGTTCTCTTGTGTGACATTTCTTGGCACGGAAGGGTATAATACGTATTAGTAAGTCTGTGTCGCTACAAAAACTACAAATGCTAGTATGTTAGAATACACAGCCACAGGATGCAGCAAGAGGCTCGCATGATTTGTTTGAGCAGAGCATCACAAGATGTAGCCACGAACGCTATTTGGAGCTACGTCACAGTACCTTGCCAGAACAGTAACACTAAAATGTACACATACTCGCTTAAGCTTTAAGTTGATTGGCCCCGCAGTAGACACTGATCTACATTGATAAACGTCACTTGCCTCTTAAAAGGTTCTGGTGTGGAAATAATGGTCTTCAGAGGGCTTTACAATCTATATGTCCTAGTTTGGGGAAGGCTGATGTATAATGTTACATTCATTTGAGATTGCACAACTGCTACAAGGCAGGCCACGAAATTATGTGCCACGGTTGGCTTGTATTGACAATAGTTTGTTCTCGACTGTTCATGATATGCAACACCACAATGTCGTGTGTCTTTTCCCTGAGTGCATGCTTGCTTGCACATTTGAGTGCGTGCATCTTGAATTGTGTGTAGCAGTGCTTGTGTTCCGACATATCCAACATAACCGCTTGTGCTCACGTCCGCACGTCTAGTTCAGCTGTCGGTACATTGTGGGAGGAGCGGACACATCTAGTCCAGCAGATAGCAAATGGTCCTGTTTTGAGAGGGGATGTACTACTCATCTGCATCTTTCTTGGTGCCTCACTTTTCATTTTCAAACATTGCAGCCACTATATAGCTAGCCGAAGACAGTGCACTAGAAGCTGGTACTTGTGAAGCATATTTTAGCATCATGGTATATATAAACGTTCGCTACATACAAAACATGTCGCAAAGAGGGCATATGCTCCCAAGCTTTCTGTGTGTTTCAAGCAACCACTAGGTCTACAGTGTGTCCCTTCCAGCAATATGCCCTAGTCAGCAATATTGAGGCTCTGTGCCCTCCACTCGAGCTTGCTTCACAATCTGGCCCGTGAAAAGCACCAGCGGCCCATCGCATGTACATGATAGTTTCTTGCCATACAAAAAGAAGGAACTAATATTTTGGATTTTTAAAATCCAAATACCAAAGGCAATATATATTCGCTTTTGTTGTCTCGGACACATACCTCACACCGTCCCCGTCTCATGGCAATACGGCACAACCCCTATGAATTCTTGAAATCGAATCTTATGTTCACACCAAAAAAAATCACGTTGTTCGCTCACCTCCGGCCTCCATAGCAGCTTCCTGTAGCCTTAGAACCCCCTTTCTTTTTTCCTTTCCCAGTACTACTCTCCTGTGTGCCGAGTTCCAACCCGGCCAGCCACCAGCATAACTTGTAACCGTAACCACTGTGATCTTGATGTCGTCCTCCGTAGACCTGTATCTTTTTCTCTGTCCGTTCCATACTCGCATCGCTACAGGAAATCTCTCAAACCGTGGTTCTTTTTTCGCCGTTGTAAAATCTTGTTAAATGTCATGCAAATGAGAGACATTTATCCCAAATAAAAGCTGTTTTTGTTGTTCCAACAACTGAATTCTTTATTTACTGAAAAGGAATCATCAAGGTAAGCCCACTAGTGCATGATGTGCACGAATACACATCATACAGATAACTAAAAATGGCACAAAGGAACGATCAAGCCTTAGAGTTTCATCTTGATCAGCGAAAGTTTTATTTGGAGCACCAATGTGCTGGTTCAACAAAATGCAATCTGTGGACTACAACATATACCATATCTTCCCACCTGCAACCTGCACCAATCCACAACCAAATTCAAAATATTTGAAGTGCAAATGGAGGATGTGTATTACACACAAGATTTCTTTCCTTTGGTGTGGCTTTGCGGCAGTGCCACTTAGCCTTGCCATAAAGCCGCACATCAATACTGTAGACCAGTGAGAGCTGCGATAGGATGACTGAACATGCAAAATCAAATTGTAGGTTGAACTTTTATTTGTTCCAATAATTATGCATGCTTGCTTTACAAAAATTTGAGTGCTGCTGTATGTGGTTACTTCTGCGCGATAAACACATGATACCCCCTCCACCTTCTTGAAGTTTTAACTGGGGGTTCTGGCAGTAACAAGCAAAAGCAGGTTAGAGGTGTGAGAATACGGTAAGCAGGGAATAGGTCACTGTAGAGAACCTAAGGCTGAGCAATCAATGTTGTTTGTAAATCATTGCAGTGTTGTTAATTTTCCTTAATGGTAAAGGAGGCAGGCTGCTGGTATAGCACACAAATTAACAGCACATGTTGCTCAGTGTCGGAGTGTTGTTAATTTTCCTTAATGGTAAAGGAGGCAGGCTGCTGGTATAGCACACAAATTAACAGCACATGTTGCTCAGTGTCGGCACTAAAACTTGGCAAAGTGGCTAGGTTGTACTATAACAATGCAGGAAGTAACAATGTGGCATTAACCCTTTCACCAATTCATGCTTATATCTTTCAATAAATGCTTTTCTGGCATTTGGAAAATTAAAAAAATATTCGTTGACGTCGTAGCAGGAAGCCTATGCATGAGCCGCAGTTCATAGGAAAGAACACAGATGGCTGGCTAACAAACTTGAAGCAGGGCACACGTGTAAACAAGATGGAAGATGAATTAAACATTCATATAAAATTGCCGATTCTCTGCAATATACGCCCTCTGCTTCAAATAAAGATGTGGGTTGTTAATCAGCATGTGTTGCATTTCCTACATTACGCATCCCATCTGCATATTTCTTAGTGCCTAGACTGTACGTGATATTCATAAACCATCTATTCAGGAGAAGCCATAGCTAATACTCCGCTAACATATCCTGAGCATATTGTGTTTTATAAATGGTCCAGGCTGTCTGCAAGACATATCTGCAATGATTATGACTTTAAAGGGACACTAAACAGAAGCCCTAAATCAGTTTAGACTGATATAGTATTCTTTTTACGCTGTATCTTTGTTAACAGTGTGTTAACTTGGGCCAGTTGGCACTTAAGAATTAGAACACGTGAAGCTCAAAGTTATATTTTGTTAATTTTGCACTGATACCCCAGTGCCAGCACGTCAGTGTGACGTCGTGGATGTCAAAGTATTTTTACCATATTTGGGCTGCTTTGGCTTCTTTAAAACAATGTAGTCCATCTTTAACAATAAGCAATGAACTAGACCTGAGCAGATACCATCAATATCTATGTTATAGCAAGCTGGTACAGGGGCATTCAAGGCGGTAGCACCAACAATCTTTTCTGGTTTACCTAGCCTCTCCTTACGATAATTTTTGGGGGGTATTGTAGAGGGATCATTTACTAATACAGCTCAATTTATTTTTGATCTTTAATGTCCCACAAGTGTCATGCCTTCATCCACAAAAAAAAAAAAAAGGGCCTTCAGATCTGCACGCACAATGGCCAATGCCAAAGGCTTTCAGAATTTCATCGCAGCAAATAAAATCCTCCTTCTGCAAAGGCTTGCTAAACACTTTGTTGAACTAAGGTGACAATCTGTGCTTGTTGGTGATCCATTACGAGCAGCAAGAGTAGTAAACGTATAATGTCTTGCGGACATGGACAAAAGGAGTGCGTCCTGTGTCGTTTGTCACGTCTACTGCTTGTAAATTTTGAAAACAAGTATTTCCATGATTACATTGCTCACTATTTTCGCCGTCGCACCCAAGTCAAGAAATTTTATTTTTGCACAAATATTCCTTTTAGCAGCTCTTGTGCACGACATGACATGCATAACAAGTAGAGAGAGGCCATGCATTCCAAGTGCAAAGAAAGTGTAGCGGAACTGTGGAGTAACAGTACAGGAACAGTTTAGCATGTCTAATGTCTTAGTGGAACAACTATGGCACAAACAAGAAGTGAAGACTAAAAACTGTCTGCCTCTTATATCCTACTGTTTTCTGTCTCTGTCGGTTCATGCTATTTATCTCAGAATGTGCTATTCAACTGTTAAGAGATATGATGATGTGATGCACACTTGCCACAGCCCTGCATAAATTAATCCATGAGCATTTGCAATGTGACATGAAAAAGCCAACACATGTGTACATGGAACAACACAAGCCAGAACTTTGGCATCATTACGATTAAAAAAAAAAAAGATGCACACATACAACATAATTGAAGTGCATCTGCTCACAAAACAATCATAAGTCTACCAACCATTCATACATGATTTGCGTGCACATTTTCTGCAATAGTGACTGTAATTAATGGATTGCAAAAGGAAAATGTACACAAAAAAGCAGCCCAGGGCAATATGGGGTAAGATTTCAGTGTGACAATAGGGCCAGTCATGGAAATTTGTGACACAAGGACACAGTGCACTCAAATCAAAATACATACAAGAACTGCCTAGCACGATCCAGCTTTCATTCAGAGGCCAACATAACAAAGTGAACTTAGTTGCGACAATACAATAAACCCCATTTTCTCACTACAGTATTTGCAGAATTTCACAGAAGACAACAAACACACTGGAAAGCAATACAAAGCCCCCAATTAATTTACATGCATCAAATGCAAAGTAAAAGTTGCAATAATTGCAGCACAGAGAGATGCCCTTTGTTGCATCTTGCAAAGGCTTCCAAATCTATTGAATATTTGAATGCATTATAATCACTGTACATGCCATAATTCACAATATGCTACATTTTGTAAATTTCACAGGCTACAAATACCAATAACATGCACAGCAAGGTGTCAAAATTTGGCTTCTGTTCAACAGTAAATGGATGACGGTGCACTTCATGTAAATACTGTACACACAGTTCAGAATACTGCAAACAGGCGTTATAGGCTAGGTACAAATCCATGGACAGAGCACTAGAGCAAACAATGTACGGTTACACATTTAGAGTTTGTATGCTCATGCGTGGAATCCCGTGACTAGAGAAAAGATGCAGCAATGTTTACAAGCAGCCTAGAAATCTCAATACATAGTGAAAAACATGATTGGACGTGTGTGCCCAGTCTCAATATTGACAAGCCTTTCGACCAGCGATAACGAACTCTTGAGACATTGTTTCTTTTTTATTTATTTTTTACTATGTGTGCTTTAGTTTTTGCCCTCGTGTTTGTGGCATTGGGATGATGCTTTTTAAGAGGAGGGCAATGACACGCATACTTATTTATTCTTTTTCCGGGAACTGCATTTCACCTGTTAAGTTTATCGCTCAGCACAAGATGCACCTGCTTGATTTGGAACTTACTTGATTCGTTATTGTTGATTCTATCTGTTGTGTATGTTCTCGCTGAACTTGGTGTAACCAGATTTGTATGGATGACGTGAATTGTGTCATGCACTTTCTGGAAGGTGCGCAGGCACCAGCGATTATGCCAGAATGTTCGACGAGTCATGTATAAAAGCCGGCGTGCTTGACCCGCAGATCAAATTTCGGCAATCGCCGACTGTGCTCCACTATCGTGCTCATAGTGCAACTTGTTTTTATGGGCACAGGTTCGCCCAATACTAAAAAGTTACTTTCGTGATTCGATTCACAGTTTTGCTACTGTGTTCTTCACCGTCACTACAACGTGACAATATATAGAGACCAATTCAAGCACGATTAATCCTTGGGAGTAATCATGCAGCAGTTCAAGATCATTACAATGCTTGAGCTAGTTTCTCAATTTTTGCACATGACAGATAGCTACTAAATACTATGTTGCCACAACGCAAAGCTTGAACACGAAGCTTCCAGAACAGCTGCAACCAGCCAGCATGGAAATGGGTTAAACTTGCAAATGCAGGCAACCACCAAAAGGTCCTTTCAATTTGTCTGCACTTCCTGAACTAGTTCAGGAGGTGGTGCACTTTGCTATTCATTTCAACAACGACATGGAATCGTCTGCACATCACTACTTGCTTCAGCTAGTGTGGGCTTCATGCAGAACGAGTTTGCAGCATTCCCCGGACTCGTGGGACGTGTAGTGCAGCGCTTAAGCAGAAGGTGCCAGGCCGATTCTGCACGACCAGGGAACTGGCACTAAACCAAAATGAATTAGTTCACGCACTGCAGGGTGAATCAAATGGACCTCGGGTGTGTGCCAAATTGCAACATTGCTGAGTAACTGCTACAACTTTCTTTGCCTATCTTTTAATAAAGTATTGGTAATCTGGTATGTTATACCGGATGTTTCAGTAAATACCTTTAAATCTTAAAAACAGTGCGGTATAGATAAAGAGGTGATTGTGTGTGAAGTACAGCAGAGATTTGCACTAATTATGATCATCTCCTTAATGAAGTAAAATGTGCAAGTTATACTTTTTAATTTATTACCTTAGGGCACATGTTGCAATCGTGCAAATAAAGCTAGTCAATGCTGAACGCATGTCCAGTTAGTAGGAATCCTGAGACTACCAGATATTTTGTCCCGAAAAGCTGCCACAAAATGTACTCTTGCATACAGATCTGTTGAACAGTACTTAACAAAAACTTTCTTGGAAAAAAAAAAGTAATTGCTATACCAATGCATTTTACCCCAAGTCTGGAGGCCCTCCAAGTGGATATGCCTTGAGCACTGATCAGCTTCAATTCGGCATTGCAACGTGCTCCCTAAAAATATTGGGTAACTGAGCAGTTAATCAATGATTATTACACAATTTTTATGTCTGCCGAGGCAAACTGGGAAACATAATATACACGCAAGTAATTTTCAACTTGTTCGCGTAGCAATTTATGCTGACAGTAACCAAGTGAACTGCACTCGGCGTAATTAGGTTCAGTGTCATGATTTTTTTTTTTTTCACGCAGTCAGGACAAATTTGTCTCTGTTAAAACTTATGGTAAATGCAAAATAAATTGTTTATACCTCTACACTGTTAAACAATGCTGCCTTCTCAAAAAGTTTAATTGCGTGAGGAAGATAACCACCTTTAGGTAAAATCTTGCATTATGACAAATTTCCTCTCATACAAGTTTTTCGTTCACTTTCGCAAGTCCATATCATAGACTATGTGGCCAGGTGTGCAGAAGATGGACTGTACTTGCAATCCAATTTCGCACACACGAATGAACACAAGGGAATTGCATATAGCACTGTACAACATGGGTAAGAGTTTGGAGACCACAGGAACTGCGAAAGAAATCTAAATCACCGGACACATCTAGATTCCAACAAATAAGGTCCACAAGTTTTGTCCCTGACAGACTTTTGTGCCATGATAAATCATTCTTGGTGGCTAACTGCCAACATTCCTCAAGATGTAAAAGGTGTGTCAGAATTGTGGATGTGGAAGTTGACTACGTACTCAGCATTGGTTCGTTGTACACTGATGGCAAAGGGGTCGTACGGGTGGAAGGTGAAGGCGACGAGCCGCCGTGCTGCTGGTGGTGCATTGCGCCCTTGCAAGCCTGCGTAGATCTTGAACTTCAGGAGGCCAGAGTCACGTGCGTAGAAACTGCATGTAATTCTGGACTTCAGACAACAGTCAAATGTAATCATGTGAGCAAGCACTCGAAGGTTAACTGCAGTGCACAGCAGGAAACATGGTGTCAAGGGGAAAGAAGCTAGCCGAACCCACAAGCCACTAAAGTTGAACAATCGCACAGCTTGCCTAATATTGCCACAACTGGCCAGATTCGGTCAGCTTAACTAGAGAGAGAGAAAAAAAATGCAGATCCTGTCGACACTTGTGTGACAAGACACCATTACGAGTCAGTCACAAAGTGGACTGATTCACTGTTACACCAAAAGCCACACAGCAAATGACTTGTGAAGTTACTTCCGTGCTTCAATACATGAAACTATGTTTTGTTAAGAAAGTAACTGGAACGCCAATGCATTTCTCCACCAAGTTCGGCAATTAATATCTTGAAGCTGGTGTCAAATCCTGAGAATTCATTCAAAGTGCGAAATCTAGCCTTGCGAAATCCAAGGCTACAATTTCTAAATTGCAATATGGACCATAAGGTTATTAGTTAAAAACTTAATTAGTAAATTTTTGTTAATTAGTCAATTATGCATTTCAATTCTTTGTGCAAGTGATATCGCCTCTTCGAGTAGACCAGTTCATGAACTAGAATTGTGCTATCTGCCACAGGCAACCTCTAAAATTTGATAAAAAGTGTTCGCTCAAACACCCTGTATATACTGTCACAATGGCACAAGTTCCACTCCTAGTAGTTATACTGGGCAAATTTCGGGTCTCTTTGCCATATGGCAAGGATGAAAGTGATAAAATGGTTGCAAGACAATATGGAAAAAACATGGTCATTACGGAATTTCTATGTATGCCATAAAATGTCTTTCAATATAAATGACTATGCAAAACACCGGATGATGGAGACATAGGTGGTGTATGTAGTAACAAAGGACGCATAATTTATTCATATCGCTACCCTTTTGGCAAGAACACACACGATGATACAGCTGGGTAAGACAGTTGGTCTATGTATCGCTAAATTGCAAAATTATGAATTTTCATCCTCGCTACAAAAACTAGGCACTTTAATGCACTTACTCACGTTTCGAAGCCATATGCAGCTGTATTGGGGTGCAAGTGCAAATTCCCATTTCTTTTTATCACTTCAGCAAAACTCAGGCATTTCTAAGCACTTGTGAATATGTTATGAGACCACAGAAATACTATGTGCCATGAACTCTGTCATTTCAGGATGTGAAGCTCTTTAACCAAAAAGTGATGAAAGATGAAGGCAAACACTCACCACAAAAGATTTAGTAAGGTTAACGTTTCGGCTCCGACATGGTAGCCTTGTTCACAGTGAAATTAAACACAACAAAACAGTCATGTAAGTATGTTGTATAACATGGAGAAGACATTCAGCTTGTACTGCTTTTGGCTGAGAGTTTCTGGTGGTAGTTTGGATGTGTACTGACTCTGAGTGCAGTGAAGACACATGGTTAGTTTTCTTGTTTGCTTTTTTTTTTTTTTTGCAATCATGCGTGCCTGTTTTCAGTTGACATCATATCCTCACAAACCATTGTGAACAAAGCTCCCAAAAGGAAGCCGAAACATTGGCCTTAATCAATCTTTTGTGGTCGGTGTCTGTCTTCCATTTTTAATAATGTTTCATACCAATGGGATGCTGTCATACTCTCAATTTTAACCAAAAAGTGCATGACTGTCGCTCACCGGATGGGATAGTCTCCACAGGCCTTAGGCCGCTCCAGCACTGACACCCACTTGTCATCGTAACTGAAAAGTGCCAGGTCTAGGTAGGGACTGTTGCTGTATGACTGTGAGCTGATGGGCAGCTGCGCCAATAAACGCTTGACTGCCTCTGTCTGACCCCCATAACGGGCATTCACAATGGTCTGCTTGAACCTGGAAAACAGGGACAAGATCTTGCGCTGCAGTGCCTAGGCATCCTTCGTGGTGATAACATGTACGCAAACAATAGAGAGCTTCAGCCGGCACTTGTGTGTCATAGCGTTATCACTCTAGCGAACTACCAGAGCAGAAATTTGAGCAACAGGCACTGATGGTGAACGTCTGACAATCTGAGTTGGCGCCTCAGATAAATAGTTTGCTAAGATACTAAGCATATGCAGAAAGAGATTTCAATTTAAACAATTCTTAAACAGAAGCTTTCAATCTAATGGCTGTCTGATGTAATGCAGGATGGATCAGACACATCAAATTTGTTACTGGGGATAGCTGCTAGATTGAAACTTAGTGCTACAGCTGACCAATGTCAATGAAAAATAATTATACTGCTACGATCAGAAAAGTAAACAACATAGCTATCTATACAATCCAAGAAAGCCACGGCTGGAACGGACAATGCCAGTTTTTAATTAGGAATGAGAAGGCACACGAGATGGCAGTGCATGAAAGCAGTACAATCCACGCTGCCGCCCCGGCCCCCTCTCACCGTTCGTTGCCTGTGAGTGCATACGAAACGCATTTGAAGCAAATACAGACATGTGACCCACGCCGAGCAATGCGGAAACTTGCCCAAGAATGCAAGGCTGATATCTGCGCACTAGTACCCTTCCAATGATTGTGCACTACCAAGAGCCGGACAGGTACTTCTTCACCGCCTACAATGAGGTTTTGCCATAACCCCTGATGTCATTGACCGCTGGAGGTCCTATATTCTCAAAGGAAGAAGAGGTCTTCTTTCTGGGTTTTTACGTGCCAAAACCAGTTCTGATTATGAGGCACGCCGTAGTGGAGGGCTCCGGATTAATTTTGACCATCTGGGGTTCTTTAACGTGCACTAAAACGCAAGCACACGGGCGTTTTTGCATTTTGCCTCCATCGAAATGCGGCCGCCAGGGCCGGGATTCGATCCCGTGACCTCGCGCTCAGCAGCGCAACGCCTTAGCTGACTGAGCCACCCTGGTGGGTAAAGGAAGAAGAGGTAACCACAATGATGATGAGGACACGCCGATGTAGTTTGACCATCAGTGCCCCAACTGCCGCACACCATGCCGTCCCACAGCCAAACACCACTTCTGGGAATGTTTGGCTCATGAAGAGGCACGTGGCAAGTACCTAGACAGGATGACATTTCCGAACTATGAGGTCTAGATCCCACCAGCTGACGAACTCGATAAGCGTGCCATGTACAATTTGCTTCTGGCCTTCGTTGATGAGTCTGGTTTGCTGTTCAGACTCTGAGGTCCCCACAGACAGCTTGCTGGCCATCATCTGCTTACCCCTCCCGTTCCACCCATTCCCACACCTGAATTCTCCAAGCCTCCCAACATAGGCCAAAGCGCCAGCCATTCTAATAAAGATGACGTTAATTCATTTATTAATAATTGTTGGGCATTTAACATCCCAGAGCTGAATTGTGGGCCGATGAGGGACACTGCACCAGATTAATTTTGACTGCTTGCGCTTCTGGAATATCCATCTAAATTTAAAATAAAAAATTGTCTTCATTTTACAATTTTTCCTTTCATGAACCTTTCTCCCCCTTGTCAACTTCTGTAGAACTGATTTTCCATATTCAGTGTCCCTGTGATTCAAGTTAATGATGAATTTGGCTTCACTCTACAATCTGCTGGCCTCCTTTTTAGCTGAAATCGTAGATTGAGCGCCCCGAAAAGGCACTGGTCCTGGGGTTCGATACCATGACCAGGACGAATTCTTCAACTGCAAAGCTTTCTTCTTCAGAAACCTGGTGGTTGGGTTTCCTTCGTAGCTTCGTGCTACAGTAGAGTGGATGAAAATTTTTCCTTTTATGAATCTTTCTCTAATGGTTTACCATGCACTTAAGTATAACTGCCCAAGAGTTTTTGTTGGTGTTTTCCAAGCCATGGCTGCCACAGCCAGAGATTCGACTCTGAACACTGTGTCTAGCAACAAAGCACCATAGCAAATAAGTTTTCTCTTTTTCATGAAGCTTTCCCTGCTGCATAAATCTTTTTTTAAATACTAAAATCATGGAGACCCTCCTCATGCAGGAATTAGAGTAGTGGCTTAGCGAACTTATCACCCCTAATCCAACACTTATACCTGTCTGCCTGATCCATTCATAGCTTTGCAGTGCTCAGCATTCTTTATCGAGCAGCCCTCATTCCTAGGCAAAGCCACAAGCGTAGGTGAATGCCCACTTTAGAAGCTGGAGCAGAACATTTCGGACAATTCACCGAGTCTTCAGGCGTTGGACCCCAGACCCAAGTGAGGGAAGGTGTAAGGGCCTCGCCAGACCGTATTCTTTGAAGAGAGACTTCCTACAACCAAAAATGGTGTGGATAGTGCCACAGTTCTTTGGAACTAAAGTACTGATGTGAATAAAAGGCAGTATACAAGAAGGTGTCTTCACTGTGCAGGGTAATGCACCTGTTGACAAAGCCACAAAACTAATGACTTTTTAAAGAAATTCACTACAGTGACTGTACATCATAGCAATAGGTGTTGATTGTGTCCGACTACACAGTTTCAAATTTGAAAAAGAAGTACTAAAAGGAACCAATACCTCGATACAATTTTTATAACATTGGTACAGCAGTATGTCAGAAACTACCCTTCACAATTTTTTTTTTTTCAGACTAGTTATGCCACAATGCAGCACTGACCTTCATAGTGGCATGTTGAATAAACGGCAAATTCCATGTTCCTATGTCACTTCTTTCCTAGTAGGGTCAAGAATTTTTTATTTTTAGCACGTCTGCAATGTCTACCATTTCGTTCCCAACTCGTTAGGGCTTAAAACATGCCACTACCATATTTCAATGTACTATATTTCAATGCCTCCAACTACAACTTCTGAAAAAAAAAAAGAAAAGAAAAGAAATCCATGTACGTAACTCATGGAAATGACCACATAAAACAACACTCAAATCATTATACAATCTAACAACCAACACCATTGTCAGTATAGAATAAAGCTCCAGAAACAATTCTGCCTTGTATGTTCATTCATTATTACTTTCACAACTGCTATGGGTAGAAATGTGAGGTGGCTTAAAAACAAACACATTTTCACAAAGCTGCAGTGGAAGAAAACAATTTGGTATAACCCACACACCCAGAAGTTTGTTTAAATTCTACAGTGGAGAGCATGCCTGAAATTATGGCTAAATTTGATCAATTTTCCACCAGAAGCAAAATTCTGTAACTTTCTGGCATTGCTTAGAGCACAGTCAATCACTAAGGGTATCAAAGTACCTAAAGCAATGTTGTGTCCCACCTGCAACAAGAAGACTTGACTCTTCCGAAATGACACCTCTGCTGAACATTCACAATGTTTCACAGCCATGCCATAACTGCGCATGCACACTATGAACACTGCACGCAATTTGTATGGGAGCCTCACCTCTGCTGTACCAGCCGTGCATGAATGTTGTTGGAGGGAGAGCAAATGAGCTGGGCATCCGAGTGGAGCGCTGCATTGCGCAGCAGGTCACTGAAGTTTTCAAGCAGCTCCAGCAGCTCCTCAGATGTGTTCTCGTAGACAGCCAGCACCTCAGTGGTCACCAGATTGTAAACCACAAAGAAGGACGGCTGGGAGTTAGGGTCCGAGAGCCGGAATGAGACAACATCTTCGCTGGCATACTTGAGCAGCAGATGTCGTTCGTCCAGTAGCTGCATCTTCCACAGCCGCAGGTCACAAAGCTGGTCAAAGTGCTGATAGAACTTACGCAGTGCCGTTGGGTTTTTTTCAGCTTCAGCCTGGTGGAAGAAAGAGCATAAGGGGGGACGGTGTCAAGGACAGCAAATATTTATGCCATATTTATAGTCAACATACGCACAATGACAGAAATGCTTATACAATCGATTTTCACAAATTCGATCCTGACGAGACCGGCGAAACTGGTCGAACTATCCGGTGGATCGAATTAAACAAATGGCAGAAAAAAATGCCGAGACGCGCTGTTCACTTAACGGTACAGTAGAATCTCATTGATACGATCTTCACAGGAACTGGAAAATAAAGCGTATCATCCGAAACTCGTATCATTCAACGTATTATCTAACCAAATCGTATTATCGGGAAAAGAAAAAAAAAATGTATCCTCCCAAAGAACGTATTACACAGAATCGTATCAACGAGGTTCCACTGTACTTGCCTTTAATGTTAGCTTCACTGCAAGACAGACCTTTATGCGGTGAAGCATAGTGGGCGGGAAAGATGTCACTGTCACGGAACATAGTGCATGTTTCTTAATTCACACATGCCCATGCACCGTCTCCAGTCACAGTGTGAGCACCGAGATGAATAATAAGTTTACTGGAAGGCCTTCAAAGTTTTAGGTAAACCTTTGCTCTTTTGTTAGCTTTAACTGTTCCCCGGACTTTTGGAATTTTTTCATCTTACCGTCTTCCTTTTCGCTAGCTTTCCCAAAACACAGATGATATTTCTCCGCTTCTCGGTGACTGGTACTGCATATGTACTGCCTATTTACTGACTGGTACATGCATATTTCTGGTGACTGGCACCAGAAATAAGCATGCCACAAGCGTGAAGCAGAGAAGAGAAAGAAGCAAGACGAATTTACCATGCGCATTCCTTTTAATTCTGTGGATGTACAGCAGTACCACCTCCTCTGAGAATCGCATAGCTAGCCTTGCACTGTTATTTCTTTAAATATGTGCACTCGATAAAGTCCAGTGCTAAACCAGTGTGTAATTTATCCTCTAAATTACGTGATCAATGCATCCATTAAGGTATGTCGTGTTTGTATCTGTTTAAATTACCTGGCGATACAGATGCACCAGCAGGCGGTGCTTGAGTGAGTTGAGAGTACGTTCGCAGTACGGTCGCTGCTCGCTTCTGCCAGTCGCCAGGAATGCCGATGATACCAGCAGCTCATCATCCTCATAGCAAAAGCGCCCCACGGTGCGGACGTCGACAAACTGGCCTTCCTTTGTGACCTGTGCAGGACAAAAAATAGATTATGTGAGAAGTGAGGTTTGTGCCTGTATTCCACAAGTAAACATTGAAACAACATTGATTACATGCTCTAGGTCATGGTCAGCTGAAACGTCTCATCTTACTGTGTTTGTTTATGAAGTCTAGGGTTTGACAAAAACTCGTCTGGCGAGGAAAGAACATGGCTGTATAAACGTACACTCACCAACTGAGGAACACAAAAACAACAGATTGACGTTTCGGCGCCCAGTACGGGTGCCTTGTTCACAATAAACGAATGCATGGTGATCTTTATTATATATGCGGCGGTAGACGTCTACCGCCGCATATATAATAAAGATCACCATGCATTCGTTTATTGTGAACAAGGCACCCTGTACTGGGCGCCGAAACGTCAATCTGTTGTTTTTGTGTTCTTCAGTTGGTGAGTGTACGTTTATACAGCCATGTGTTTGTTTATGCACTCTAGTTATGTTATTCTGTTTGGGAATTCATGCTTCTCTCTCGTGTCCTACCAAAAAATGTTTGCTAACAGAAAAAAAAAAAGAAAAAAAAATTGTCTTGCTGCAACTCTCCGACATAATTGTATTTTGCTCAATGCTTTTATTGTCTGTGTACAAACAACACATTTATTTGTATACTACTGAGACAGGACCGTGGTAGCATTACATGTATTGAAGACTGAGATCTGTATTTCACTTTTATAAATGCTTGTTTCTTGTTCATAGGAATGCAAAAACGTTAGATTGCGAAAACAGTTCACACCTTAGTTTTATGTAGGTGTACACACAATGAACAAAATGATTGTTCACTGGATTCCAATGAGCTTGGATAACTTTGCAGACAGAACACAGGTGGGAAACAAGAAGGAACTTTGGCACGGTGGCATTACTAACTCTGGAGCTATAATATAGTGGAATCTAAAAATCAATATTTTTTCTACCCCACAAAGATGATGCCAAACATGCCGGTATCCAAATCCCACAAAATTTTTAGAAAGGCATAATGCAAGGTTTTGGATGATTGCTTCAGGACCCGTAACAAAAAAGTTATGGGATTTTTATCTTCGCTCCATGCAGCAAGAACAGCACATGCGTATGGTTCTGCTTGGCTGTGCTTGGGATTCACTGACATCATGTGTTCTGCTTCTAGTACCATGAGTCTGAACTGACAAAAAGTCCACTAATGTTGCTTATTTATTACTCGTATCACTGCAGAAGTTTTGCATTTAAAAACACATGGAAAAGATGAAGAATGAAGAGTTAAGTGGGAGAAAAGCGAACAGCAGAATTCTATTTAGTGTGAAAGTACTGCATTGTCACATTACTAGTACGTATCTTTCATATTAACAACACCATAAAACACTACAATTTGGTTCAGACATGTAGCTAACTGGCATGTTCCATTGCAATATTCGAACGTGCTACGTCACACTGCATCACTCAGTTCAAGCTGAGAGCGCTTCTGCCACTTTGCACTTTTTCCCGTTCAGCACAGATGCACACTGACCTTAAATATGTGCACAGTCTGGTGCTGCACTGAGAGAACGGCCAGTGTGTCCCGGTAAAGGTAAAGACCCTGGTTGTGAGACAGAAAAATCTTGTCCGTCTTGAACGTGCGTTTGTCTTTGAGGGTGCCGGTGACCATATCCACAAGGTGCAGCGAATAGTCCTCCAGAGGAGAGCGGGGGTTCGGAGACACTGACTCGTTGTTGCGGTGCATGTCCCAGAAGAACGGGTGCGGTTCCTCAGGAACATACATGGCTGACCCCACAATGACGTGACGGCAGTCGTCAGCAAACAAGCTACACTCGCGATTCAGCTGCTCACCGCCGTTACCCGACACGTTCACAATGTGACGAAGCCGGAAGAACTCGCTGAAAATAGTGCTCCGCACTTGAGCGGACTCGGCTCCCGATCCCAAGTGGTCCCCACTGAATCCCCTCAAGAGATGAGCAGCTGCACAGGGCCCCCGGTACCAGTAGATCTCGATTGAGGTCTGATCCGACGAAAAAGCCACGAGGTGCTTGCCATCGGGCGAAAACTTTCGCAAGAAGCACGGCGGCTTTTCCACGTTGACGACCGTGAAGTTCGGGCAGGCGTTTTGGTGGAGACGCCGGGAGACGTGCAACGGTGACACGTTTTGCTTGGCGGCGTACATTTCTCGATGTTGCAGTCTCAGGATTATGTTCTGTACTGGAATCTTGGGAATCCTCGGCAAGTCCTCATCGTCACTAACCTTACATGCGCTGCAGTTCAGTGACATCTGAGCAGCCGCATTGATGGGAAATGCCGGCCGCCCGCACCCACAAGTCTGTCCGTCCTGAGAGGTCCTGTGCCGAACGACGAGCTTCTCGTGGTTAGACATGGTGACCTTCTATGTCACTAATTCCACGCGCACAGCTTGAGTTACAGATAATATATGCTGCCATGTGCAGCATTCCTCAACTTTTACACGTGTAGCACATGGCCCTGTTTGTTTACGTTATATTAAACGCGTCCCGCGTCTATACGCATCTCCATTTACGAAATGTCAAGGAACCAAAAGTTATCTTAGGAGCTTTCTGCGTCGTGTATACGACCAAGCACACCCTCCGCCTTAGCTAAGCTATCCTGCCGTACGTAAACACAAGTACCGTCATAGGTACCGCGTCCGTAACGCATGCCGTACAAGAACATAAACAGGCCATGCGCCATTACAAATGACGTCATTGGATTGGATCGGCGTAGAAATTAATGCGAAAATAAACAAGGCTTTAGTAGTCAGTGACTGGTTTATTCAGGCTGCGCTTCGGTGAGCTTTAAAGGACGAGTTTGTTATAATCTGTTAAATACTGTTGAGTTTACATTAAGACTAACTATACTACGTAACTGTTCTTATCCACTTTATGTTGTTTCTGTCAGTCGTTTCCGGTGTTGTGGTGGTGGTTGTTCGTGTTTAGTTTTGTCGTTTGGTTGATTCGTTGTGAAGCTGTGTGGACCCTGCAAAAGCCTCACAGTCGCGTATAAGTGACTATCGACCTGCACAAGTATATCACACCCCTCCCAGGTGACTGGCGATGCTTTCGACGTCGCGCGATAGCACCGGAACCATGGCCTGATCGTCCGGACGGAGTCCGTGTTTGCGTTGATGGTGCCGCAGTGCGCACGGACTACGGGCACCGCAGTTTCTCCAATGATGTAGACCCGCGATTTGTACCGCAGCCATGGCATCGCAGAATAATCCCGAAGGCAAAAACTGGTCGAATCCCGCCAGTGGCGGCACGACCAACAATGTGAGCCAATCTGCATTAGTTCTTCCGTGGGGCGCTCGCAAGGAGCGACAGCCGTTTCCCCCGGGAATACACTTTGATACTGATGTCAAACCCGGTGAATTTGTGTTGCGCGTGCTCTTTGCTGAGTTTACACTGCAAGCGGAGAAAAAAATTCGCACTGTGCTCGCTGAGCCACTGGAGCGACCAGTTTCCAAGTCATTGCAACGGGGCGAGGATGCTGTGTTCGATCAGCTGCTGTCCGCGTTCGGTTCAGTGGCCGAGCACTGCCTCCCGTCGTTACTGCGCACCCTGTTTGCATGGTATGACCGGCAAACGGTGGAGACCGTCGACATGCAGAGGCCGCGCGCGGACTCGCGGGCCAAGAGCGAGTCTGAACCCCGCAGTGACCGTGACTACTTGCACGAACGCAGAGATCTTGCGATTGAGTTCATCTTCTGCCTGGTGCTCATCGAAGTGCTCAAGCAGCTGCCGCTGCACCCGGGACACGAAGATCTGGTCAGCCACATCGAATCGCTGGCCTTCAAGCACTTTCGCTACCGCGAAAGTTCGCAGACAGGCCCGAACGCTCAGAATTACAACATTGTAGCCGACTTGTACGCCGAAGTAGTGGCTGTGCTGGCGCAGTCACGATTCCAATCGGTGCGCAAGCGTTTCATGGCCGAGCTGAAGGAGCTTCGCGCCAAGGAGCCAAGCCCTCACACAACACAGAGCATCATTAGCTTACTCATGGGCATGAAATTCTTCCGCGTGAAGATGGCACCCATAGAGGAGTTTGAAGCTTCATTTCAGTTCATGCAAGAATGTGCCAGTTACTTCCTCGAGGCCAAGGACAAGGATGTCAAACATGCCCTTGCTGGCCTTTTTGTCGAGATCCTTGTTCCTGTCGCTGCTACTGTCAAGACGGAAGTTAATGTACCATGTCTAAAAAACTTTGTCGAAATGTTGTACTCGCAAACCCTTGACCTCTGCACCAAGAAAAAGCACAGTCTGGCACTGTTTCCACTGGTGACCTGTTTGCTTTGTGTGAGCCAAAAACTATTTTTCCTTCAGAATTGGCACTGCTTTCTTGCAATGTGTCTCTCTCACCTCAAGCATCGGGATCCAAAGATGTGTCGTGTGGCACTAGAGTCACTGTACCGACTGCTTTGGGTATACATGATTCGTGTAAAGTGCGAGAGCAACACGGCTACACAGACTAGGCTTCAGAGCATTGTTAACTCACTTTTCCCGAAGGGGTCCAAAGCAGTTGTGCCACGGGACACCCCACTGAACATTTTTGTCAAGATCATTCAGTTCATAGCGCAGGAGCGCCTTGACTTTGCCATGAAAGAAATTGTGTTTGATCTGCTCTCTGTTGGCAGGCCAATCAAGATAATTCTTACCCCTGAGAGAATGAGCATTGGATTGCGAGCTTTTCTCGTCGTTGCTGACAGCCTGCAACAAAAAGAGGGCTGTCCACCAATGCCTCGAACTGTTGGTGTTCTTCCATCAGGAAACACCCTCAGGGTGAAAAAGACATTTATTAACAAAGTGCTCACAGAGGACACTGCCAAGAGTATCGGCATGTCTCAGTACTACTACTACGTTCGAAAGGCTTTTGATGACATCCTTAAAGCACTTGATGTCCAGTTTGGTAGACCTCTAATGATGACTACAACACAAAATGCCAACAAGGAACCAGATGACATGATAACGGGGGAGCGAAAACCCAAGATTGACCTTTTTCGCACCTGTGTTGCTGCAGTGCCACGACTAATTCCTGATGGAATGCGAAGGCAAGAACTAGTGGAGATGCTGTCAAGGTTGACAGTTCACATGGATGAGGAATTGCGTGGCTTGGCATTTCAGGCACTGCAGAACATGGTGCTGGACTTTCCGGAATGGAGAGAGGACGTCATTCAAGGTTTCATCCAGTTTATTCTTCAGGAAGTCAATGACACATTTCCACAACTGCTGGACAATGCCTTGCGCGTGCTGCTACAGTTCTTGACCACATGGAAGAATGCTCTAAATGGTTGTGGCGTCAAGAAGGAGGTGCCGGAGATACGAATCGAACAGATGACAAGTGCCTTGCATCTTGTTGAGGGTGTGGCTTTGGTAATGCTCTGCAACTGTAGGTTGTCTACACGACGTCTTGCAGCTCACATCCTCAAGGAGACCAAGGTTGTAATGAAACTGCAGCTGCCACCACGTGCAGAAGAGCCTGTTGTGGATGTCATTGACCGAGCTTGCCCAGTTGCCATTGAAAAGTGTCTGCCCTACCTTCCAGCTTCAGAGAAGTCGGCAGTCCTGTCTGCGCCAGTCGTGGATCTACAGTGGCTGGCTGAGCGATCCAGCTCAGCTTGGACCACAGGCAGCCCTGAAGGCAGTACGGAAAACTCTAACAGAAGTCCCTTGGATGTTCTAGATTTGTCTTGCATGGATGCCTGGTGTGCGTGCCTCATGAGTTTCATCCACCAGGACTATGTTCTGAAGCATTGTCCTACAGCTGTGACACAGTCATGGCCGATTGTGACCTCACGGATCACTTGTCTCTTCACTCACATCGAACTCAATCCAGTGAATGACAACCGAGCTTCGCTTCTTCGTACTGCAACTGTCAAAAAGGCACCCACAGAAAGGGATGTGTATCTCAGCCTGTGGAGAAACTACCTTCTTTATGCCTGCCGTGTCGCACCTTCCAACAGCAACATCACCGTTCGCTATCTCTCGCCTGACCTGAGCTTCAGCTCCTCTCCCGAGAACATGTCTTCTGACCGGGCTGAACATAGGTTTACAGGCATCAGCAACAGTGGAATAAGTGCTTCTACATTGTTCAAGCAGATTGTGCCCCTTTTAAGAAGCGAACAGATGGATCTGAGAGGAGCTGTTGTCCTCGGATTGTCTCATGTCAACAGTCTTGCGCTCAAGGATTTGATGGAAGAACTGGTTGGCTACATCCGAGAGGCCATTGACAGAAAGCAGGAAAATGTACGTCGCAGGAGACGACGTGACATACTTCGCCTCCAGCTTACACGACTGATGGAATCGGTCGCCGAGCATGGTACCTTTGGAGTGAGTTCCTGCATTCTGGACCGTGATGCTGGCACACTCAATACCTCTTTTGTGGAGTACATTGACGGGGCACGACTCTTTCTCGAAAGTGAGAATGACAAGGACGTGCCCGAAATTGTGCAGGAGATCAAGCTTCACTTCTGCAACTTTGTCCATAAGCTCATCAAGAGCTTTTCTTTGGAGAATCACACTCACCTCCTCGGCCATGATCTGAGGCGCAACCTTTTCTATCTTTTCGCCACATGGAGTGGAAATCTCGGTGTGCCCTTCGGCGTTGTAGAGAAGCGAAATTCGGCCGATGAGAGCCTCACAGAATTGGAATTCTCAGCACTCCAGGCAATGTCCTCTGTTCTTTGCTGTGGGCCGTGCATGGACCCGCCTGGCCTGAACGAAGAGAGCGTCATCTACCACTGGTTGGACAGCCTGCTTAGGTCCAATGATGAAAGGTTATACCACCTGGCTCAAGAGACAGTTGTCCTGTTGTTGGACTTCAATCAAGATGCAGGCATGCTGTTGGACTGGCTCGTGGACCGCTGCTACACCGGGGAACCTCAGCTGGCAGATGGCTGTTTCACAGCACTTGCAACGGTGTTTAGTGTGCGTGAATACCCGTGCGACCACTACATGGCCATCATCTGCGTCACGCTTCTGAATGCCGGTTGTCCGAGGGCAAACATTCAGGAGATGGCACTGCAGCTGCTGCACATTCTCGACCATCGCTTCTTCCACTCCAAGTCGGCCCTCACCATAGAGGACGACCAACAGGACAGCATACAACTGCGTCATCGTTCCCTCTCTGGTGACGGTCTCATCATAGCTGGCTACCCTTGCTCCCAGGTGTGTATTGTTTGAGAGACATCAGTTCTTGTGTCTAGTGAATGTGCGTGCTCCCACACTCATCACTATTTTTTGCTAGGGGTTAATGTCTGTTTCTCTTTGTCGTTTTGTTTATCTCCATGATACTGTCTCTATGTATTGCATCAAATTTTAGTTGGAAGTAGCATTTGTAGGTGTCTTTGGTAACTGTGTGCTTAAAGAATAAAAAATGGACTATAGGATTTTCAGAGTCTTGCTTGAGCCATGATTTCTGTGCAGGATACATTTGAACAGTATGCATTGGAAAGAAGACCCCAAGAACACAGATATTAACAACGTTCACCAGTGCAATGCAGTCCACTTCTAATGGTGATAACAAAACTCACCGATATGGCTGCTGTAACCAGTTGTAGTCATATCTGGACTGACCATGATGGTTCAAAGAAGATTGCGCACTTGCGTAAGGCTAATGTCTTTGCCATTATATTGTGGGTGGGCCGGTAATGAAGTCTAGCTTTTCTGTAATGAACCCTGCTCATATCTAGAAAATTAATTGAATGTACCACTCAGTCTTGCATGCCACAGCTTGAGGTTGAAACTGGTGACAGTTGCATCTTGTGTAAGGTCAGTTGTCTTGCAGAACTTAGTATTGGAGCATCAGCTAACTGGGGTGCTGCATGGTTTTGCAGGAAGAGCTGTGCCGTCAGATGGCTCAGGTGCATCCTGAGCTGACCATGCGGCTCTTCTCGGAGGTGACAGGACGGTTCCAGACAGCACGGCCAGAAGTGCGCCAGAATTTGCTTCGATGCCTGCTGCCCTGGCTGGGAAACATGCACCTCGTTGATCCACACTTGACCCCTGGCCATCCTCAGGAGCTTGAGTCAGTTCTTTCTCTGTGTGACTTGTAATGTAATAATCTTGCATTGCCTGTATAGTCATTTTCTATTATTTCAATCTTACCAAGGCAGAATTGGTTCTCTGCACAGAATAATGTTACATCACTATGTATTCATTCCCTGCAGTTGGACCTTGGCAAGGCAGAATTGTTTTAAGGTTAAATTAGACCATTTTTCTCAGTTTTCATCAAATTGTACCTCTGTTCACTGGGAATGACATACTTTTGTGAGGTTAGCAATATTTTTTTTCCCCTAGCATTACAAGCCCTTCTCTCCAATTCAGTGCTTTAATATGTAGTGTGTTCTGCCATGGAGGTGACTAAACTCTGCAGGAAAGCTGGCTTTTTGATGCCAGAAGGTGCAGGTTCTTGAGAAGCGAGCGCACAACTCTGAGGAGCAAAGGGAACAGCAAGAAGGGTTATTTATAAACTTTAGGCCCAATAGTATGATCTACCATGGCGCATACCCGCACAAAACTGAAATTCAAGCAGAACAATTCTGGCCCTGGGATTGTATTGAAGTGATAACTACATAATTGAATTGAAGCCTCACTGAGCAACATGCAAAGGATGGATGGCTCATTATGTTCCATGCGTTCATGCAGGGCTTTAGCACCTGGTGAACGTCGAGAGGGCTGGGGATCGGCTGAAGCCACAGAAATGGTGCTGAACAACTTATTCTACCTGACGGCAAAGTTTGGGGACCAGCATCCCAAGGTGAGTTAGACATGTGACATGTCTGTTTGCAGCTAAATTCTAATGAAAAAAAAAGAAAAGGAAGTTGGCGATTGTTGTCTTCACTGAGGATGTGTTTACTGTTGCAGCTTAGGGCAGCTTTGTTGTCTAAAAGCTGGTACCGACAGGGCATATGAGAAAGCTGTGCAACAGTACAAAATGGCATTGCACACTGAATTTTACCTGTGTTGCAACCACTCACACTTGCAGAAAAAGAGTGTCTTTCTTTCACAGCTTCACCTACCCTACTGCTCACTGTGTTTCCATAGAAGAAAACTTCATTAAATGATGACTCTAGTTTGAGTCGCCTTTGTTTGTAGAAGTGGTACTTCCCAGCGGTGAAGTGGCGGCATGTGCCATCATCTCCAGCATGTAGCAAACGTGGCGCGCACCATTGTCTGGCCCAGCTCTTTGGGTGGTGCAGCCCAGCGTGCCCAGGTGTGAGGAATGGATGGGGCAATGTTGGTGCATGTAATAATACGAGGTGAAGTGAAGGCACGGGGACATTCCCAGTATGTGTGATGACGTTAGGATGCTGCCCGCCATAAGTTTTTACAGCACATGCCCCTTAGCTCTCAACTTTGAGAGCCCTGTGGAGGCAGCAGTTCTTGTATGCAACTTATTATATATCACCTTTTCATAGTGAAATCTTGTCGTATCACCTTTCCGTAGTGAAATTTTTATGCTGCTTTTTTTTTTTTTTTTTGTAATGAGTCGTTGTCATTATATTTTACACAGTTTACAGCGACCCGTTTTTAGGCCTCTCTACAGCCACATTACATCTACATTTGCAACTCAATTTAATCATTTCATACATAATACATAAACAATTCATTACCATATGTTGTGGCGCTCTGTGGCCATAGCAGGCCCTTATGCCATTAAACGCCACACATCAATCGATCAATGCTGCCCGCAAACCTGGCAGATGGGTTGCCCTGACCTGAATGCATCCATAGGGAACGTGAGGGCCTGAGATTGCTGGATGAAAGATGCATCTGTGCCTGGAAAGAGGTGTGAAAGAGTTGGGAGGAACATACGGGATTCATGGGCGTCGTTAAACCAAGTGTGCCGAGTACTTGCAGTGCTCGCTTGACAGTGCTCAGCTCAGACTTCTGTCCATGGGAGAGGGGTGCTCGGTATGTTGTAAATTCAACCTAACAAATGAGCTTGCCCATTGCCTTTTATCCCATGATGGCCAGGAATCTGTTCCAAGGGGACCTGTAGGTTTGGATGTGTCTATGGAGCTGATTCATAAAAATTGGAGGAATCTTTATTGTGATGCCAGATCTAGATATCGGTCACCACTGTAGCTGCTAGTGTCAAGCCTTTCATTGTACCCTATCTTTTTCCTAGTTCCAACATGTAAATTATGTTGTATCCACGAGGGAGCCATTACTTCTTCCAAGTCTGTCCTTGTTTGGTGCACTCCCTGGTTGTGAGACTTGTATGGTGCAGAAAGGGCCTTGAAATACTGGGATACCCTCGAGTGCCTCCCCACAGATGGCAGCACCCATAACCAGAAATTTAAATGGTCTGTGCGTTGTCCTCTCAATTGTTGACTTTTAGGAGTGTACAAATATTGCTAATTTTGAATGCAAATCAAATAGCCTTTGCTATTCGATTTGTATTCGTTTAGAGAACTAACCGCTCGAAGTTGTTTAGTATCTGTTTCTATTCGAAAGTAAGGGATAACAACATTTATTGGAGTCTGCAGGAAGGAAGGTAGATGCAAATAGTGGCTGTTCTGAATGTTTTGCAGGGGAGCTGCAGATGCTGCGCAAGTGCATCGAAGAGCCAACTTCTTCTCACTTGTTTTTGTCATTCAATAAGGATACATTACCTTTAGGCAGCTTACTAGTTATTTTTCTCAATTTAGGCAAGTCAAGCTTATTATTTAGGCAGTCTCACCATGTTTGCAGCACTTCAAAACAGTGATCAGTGCTGTAGTACTGTACTACACTTTACTCTTTCAATGGACACAGCATGCTTGGTGCATCTGATGACATGGTGTTTCTGTTTCGTTATTGTCATTGTGATAGTTTGTGAGATACAACCTTCAGTTGTTTCTCATTTGCAAGCTCGTCACCTGGCTAGATGTCCAGTTTTGAAAGACATTACATATGTCATATAACATAAATAAGCCTTCTCTCTCCCTATATTATTATTTTCTTTATCAAAAGGCCTCCACACAACCTTTATATTAAATTTTTTTTAGATAATGTTGATGATTGAACTTCATCGAGAGCAGACGAAGTTGTTTGGTCGCCTTCCTTGCGGGTCGCCTAAGTTAAAAAATATTCGGTATTTGTATTCAATTTTAATTATAAATTTAGCTATTCAAGCACCCTGTTCACTTTGATTTTGAACTTCCAGAAGACTTGTGCCAACAACCTCACAGTCAGATCCTGCAACTAGTTGCCACTCATTTTTGCAGGAGACGGAAGAACTGTGGGCCCTGCTGTGTCGCAGTGGGGCCTCCAATCTGCGAGTGGTGGTGCGCTACCTGCTGATTGTGGCGGGGCTAGCCCCCGGAGAGCTGCTCCCATCAGCCAAGCGCGTGGCATTACACATGGGGCGTGCCTGCCCTGATCGGCTGCTGGATGCCCTCCTTGCAGAGATGCAGCTGGCTGAGACGCTGGGCTTCTCAGTCGAGCGAACCGAGACGCCACCATTCTTCCGTCTCACCAGCGCCCGCAAGGGCAGCAGCAGCCACTCAGATGACGGCAACCAGGTATGGATGGCTGGCATGTTTGTCAACTGAGGGGGCACTCCAGTCCAGGTCACAGCCTTGGGCAAAGGAAAATGGAGCGTACATGCTCTGGCTCTTCAGTTCTCGCGCTTCACTATCCATTACTCATAATGGCAATATGACAGAAAGCCTCTAATGCATCATTACAAAATATCTACATTGCCACTATATCTACATTCGTACCAGTGGTGTCAGTTGTAAATGTCGTAATCACCCTCGCTAGTCTATTCGTGAATACGATGCACTTGGAATTGCTGTTTCTTTTGTCCACAATGACACCGTAGGCAGCATTGCCATATATTCAAGACATCTCTTTTGCTGCTTGTCTATATGATCTTTCATTTCCCTCGGCTGCCTCTCTTTTCTCTCATGTGGATTGTAGTGTGGTGGGGAACAACATTTGTCAATGCCTATTCCAGTGGCCACCAAGCCTCTTTTCTCATGCTGACCTCGCTCTAACACACAAAGGCGATTGCTGCTCGTTGTGTTCATTACCTTAACAATGATCCACTGTTTAAGAAAAACATAAAAGAACATTGATACACCAACCTCACCATTTACCAAGTTATAAAATGTTGAGGCCACTGATTGTTTGCTGAGTTCGCCTGGTCTTTGTGAGCAGGCATGACTGCGTGAGGTAGCAAGGCATATCCACCATAATTTCTATGTATAAATAGAAATGTGGGGCACCAAGGTGTTTGCATCATAATTCTTAGTTTTCTCTTACTTTAGGTGTCGATGTAATGTTACATTTCATTTCTGGGCAGGCTCCAGATGTTGCCCAGGAACGTGGCACACTGCACACCAAGCGACGCAGCACAGAGGACGGTTCAAACGAGTGTCGAGGTGGTTCTCTGAGGAGCAACTCTAGCGACCGGTCGCGTCAAGACCGCTCGATGTTGCTGTCTGCTGACGAGCCCAGGGTAAGAAAGCTTTTGCAAAGGCACTTTCTTTTACACCCTGTGTCTTTTTTTTGTGTGTGTGTCACCGATGCACATACTGCCCCTGTCATTCTGTTATGCTTACAGCATATGATCAGTCCACCCTTGTCAGTGAAAAAAATCTCAGAGGCGGGGGGCTGAGACTTACGTCATAGCGACAACCACGAGGTGGATGTGTCATTTGTTTAGGTGCTGTTTAAAGGCTGCCAACAAGAAAACTATACAATTACCAGCCCTTTGGTTTTGCCAAGATTGCTTCAGCGATATGCAGTATGTTACAATTATATTATGGGGTTTGATGTGCCAGAACCACAACCTTATTATGAGGCACGCCTTAGTGGGGGACTCTGGAATAGTTGTGCTACCCATTTATAGCAAATACAGCCAAAGGGAAACTTTAACAGTTGGCCTTTAATAGTAGCAGCCCGCTGTAAACATTGAATAGAGAAAGAAAAAGAGCCGGGACAGGTCTTGCCTGACCACTGCAACTTTATTGCAAAAGAAACATGGCACATATACCGTATTTACTTCGATTCTAAGCACCCCCTTTTTTTCATGATCGCGATGCCCAAAGTGCTTAGATTCGAAAAATCTCCATGACGCTCGGCTCCGTGACGCTCGGCGCTGCCTACGCGCGAGCGTCACGAGTCCGCACGCCTCTACAGTCCGGCTGTGCGGCGAGATCGCGCTGCGCACGCCGTGCCACCTCAGGACTCCGATGGCTCCAGCTACGCGGCGCGCGAGCGTCATGAGTCCACGCGCCTCTGCAGTCCGGCTGTGCGGCGAGATCGCGCTGCGGACGCCGTGCCACCTTGGGACTCCAACGGCTTCGGCTACGCGGTGTGTGAGCATCACGAGTCCGCACGCCTCTACAGTCCGGCTGTGCGCCGAGATCGCGCTGCGGACGCCGTGCCACCTCGGGACTCCGACGGCTACGCGGCGCGCGAGCATCACGGGTCCGTGCGCCTCTGCAGTCCGGCTGTGCGACGAGATCGCGCTGCGGACACCGTGCCACCTCGGGACTCTGACGGCTCCGGCTACGCGCGGCTTGCGGGCGTCACGAGTCCGCACGCCTCTGCAGTCCGGCTGTGTGACGAGATCGCGCCGCGGACTCCGTGCCACCATCGGGACTCCGACGGCTCCGACTCGCAGAGAGTGTGCAAGCGCGCTTGGCGGCCTTGGCTACGACCTCTTCTTAACAAATCGGGGGGTGCTTAGATTCGCATGCAAACTTTTGTTTGCATGCGAATCTAAGGGTCAGCCGACTCAATCTCGCGTGCGTGAGGGAGAAAGGCTGGGTGGAGGTGCGGTGCTTCTGTCGCACGCGAGGCACGGTGGGGGAGGCGTTTTACTTCGGGAGGGGTTTACTTCGGCAGCCACGCAAGCGCCGTATCTTGAAAGCGATCTGCAGCGTGGAAAAAGGGCGCGCCCGCGCGGGCCTCATCTTAAGCGATCTGCAGACAAAGTGCAACTAGCGCCGGTAGCTTCGTATGCGCTGTGCTTTCGACGTTTAGTTCGCATTGAAGCGAGAGACGGCACGCTCGCTGCTGCTGCCGCGCCTCCTCACTAAGCGTTCTGACAGCAAGTTTCTGCAGTCATCGAGCGAGATGTGCTCATGTTTACCTGTGCACGCGTTACACCATGCTTGTTAATTTAGTTAGTAAGCGCGGCCTCATGGACAAACTGGCTCACGGGCTTGTCGAGTTCGAAGATGCCGTCGTCGCGGTAAGGCCACCATGGCAGCAAGTGAAGATCACCGATTTTTTGCTGCCTACCCGCAGATAAAGCCTGCCTGAGTGCATGTCACGTAGTTCTTTTCCGGCCGGTAAGTAGCTCTCATAATTGGGCCTTAAGTGTTTTTTTTTTTTCAACTTAATTCGAACATTCAGCAAATTTGTACTTTTCTCTTACTTTTAAAAGTTGTCTTCTCGTGAAACTTAAGTTCTATTCTTGAATACGGCAGTTAGTTGCATAATTCATCCCAACACACACACACACACATCAGTCCGCCTTTTCTTTTTTTTAACATTGCACGTCAGAGTAGTGCAGATGAAATACAACAAATTACGTGTGATTTTTCTGCCGTGTTCTTGACACTATTTCTCCGCAATCTGCTGAAATTAGCAAATGATGATTACTACATTAAAAAAAAATTAAGTGAAGTTTTGCTCTTTGTTGTCAGCAGGAGTCCCAGCCAGATGAGGAGCCAGAAGCACTGGACAACTTTGCCTTGCTGCGTCGGGCGGCTGAATCAGAAGCAAAGCCAGAGACACCTCAGCCACATCCGTTGCCAATGCCTGAATATGGTGGCTATTATGCACCACTGTCTGAGTTCCTTCCTGAAAGCTCTCTGCCTGTGGTAGGCTTTCACAGGTATGTGGCTGCTTGCATACTTCATTGTTTTGCACACCGTAGTGTGTTATTGCAGTACTACAGTTAAACCTGCTTATAACAAACCTCCATATAACGAATTCCTGGATATAACGAAGTTTTTATATTCCCCGCCGTTACTCCATAGAAGCACATGTATTTGAGACCTCTACGTAACGAAGTGGCAGCGGGAGACCCCCTCGAAATAACGAATTTTACCCACCGACAACCTAGAGATTTCACCCCAAATTTTGTCATTTTTGCGCGAGCAGCAACCGGAAGCACTGGAAGCGATGGAATTCGAAAGCGAGCGCACGTGTGCATGCGTGTGAGCGTGTGCGAGGCGGGCCTGCATCCCTCGACCCGGCGATCTTGCCGCCGCGGGCATGACCTTTGCCCCTCCCTTCATTCAAACCTGACCCTGCCGCTTGCTGCAGCTGGCCTAGCCCGCCAAGCCGGCACTCTCCTTTTCCAGTTGATGTTGCCGACGCGCTGGCAGACGCTGTGACGCATCACACTCGATGAGCGCGGACGCGCACTGTCAAACGCTGGCGGCGTGTGGAAGCGCCGCTGCAGAAGCGAGCAAAGTGACCTTCGTGCTGTTGTCTATCGCTTCAACGCAAACTCAGTGTCGAGAACACACAGCACGCACAAAGCTGCGAGCCGCCGACGCACTTACACTGCCTAGACTGCCCCAACGCAGATCGCTTTCAAGATACGGTCCGCGCGCTGCCGCGCAGTACGCAGTTGATGCCAGAGTACAGTACAACGCCACCCGCTATCCCTCCCCTCTCGCTCCCTCACCGGTGCCTCGAGCGCAACGGAAGAAGGCGCGCTTCCTCCCTGCTTTTCTTTCTTGCACGCGCGAGATTTAGACGCCGTCGTCGGCTCCCCTCGCATGTTTTCACTTGCACATACAGCATACAGAGCGCGGCGACTGCGTTATCGTCCTTGGACTTTATACGGAACATCTATGAGCCAAAACCAATTTTAGGGCCACAACGTGTCATAGACACCAACTTTAGATAGCAAATGCGGATCTCAAGGGCCGTACTTTTGCTGGCGGAAACCCAAATTACGTCATAGTTGTCGCCCCCAGCACTTTGGGTGGCCAATGCCATCGTCAAGCCATCAATTAAGCCAAGCGACATGAAAAGTCAAAATGGCCTCTCGAGCCGGCGCAGGGTAGCAGTTCGCAACGTATGATGCGGGAACGGTCCCACAGTTGCGACGCAACAGCGGGGTTACCAATGCATTGGGTTCTATGGGAGCTGTGCCGGGACCGGTCGAAAACGACATAACAGCCGGGAAAACGCAGCACCCGGGAACATAACAGCAGGGTTATGTTCCCGGGTGCTGCCGGGAACAGGGCCTCTGAACCACTTTTTATCAAAGTCGAGAAATGCAATTTGTGGGGATTGAGAAATGCGCCGGCACCATTGCGCGGGCTTCAGCTGTTCTGCCGTCTCCCGCCTACTCGTGTGAGACACGAAGACCCCACAAATTGAAGTTAAAATAGACTATTTCAGAAATACTTTGCTGCAAAAAGTACTTCAATGCGTTCAACAGAAGCGGAGTTATTGGCATTCAATGGTCACCTATGATCCCCTTCGTGTTGCTCTGGCTTTTTCTCCAGTGCTTTGCATTGCGAAGGCTACGGTGGAGCAGGGCATGCCCACAATGCTCCACCTAATAAATGTTACTGTGGCATGCAGTTCAAATTTTATTTTGGATGCTCTCGTAGATGCCACTATTTCCGATTTTGGCGCCTACGATACGCCAAACGCAGTTCTCAGCGAGCCGCAGCGTGCTCAGAGAGCGGACTGTTGCTTTGTGCACAACAGGGCTTGAATGTATGCTTGCGCTCCTATGCTCCAGTCTGGCCATGCTAAATGGTGCCTGCACCAGCTTGACGGACGGATAGTAGCCACATACAGCCTGTGCATTTTGAAGCGCTGTCAATAGCCTAATGTGAAGCGGATTCTGCCAAGGCATCTAGCCAGGAGCGTCCAGGAGCGAGTGCACGCTGGCAGGTGTGCGTGCAGTCTAACTTGCAGTTTCGTGTGGTTCGAGGCTAGTTGAGTGTTAAAAACTAATCAAAATTAGTTTTGCTTTAAATTAATTAGCAAGACCCGATGGCTATGACACCATTAATTAGGCAGTCTGACCAAAGTTTAGTTCCTACGCACACAGCCGAGCATGCGCAGACGATAGTCGGCTTCTTCTGGAACTATGTAATTCTTATAGAAATTCGAAAGCAGATTTTCACTTACTTCAGCCTGTTTATTAAGCTGCGTCAATAAATATACACAGTAACAGTAGGAAGAAACGCACTGATTGAAACATCCCTTCTTGATTGATGTCAGCTATTGGCCAATAGCAGCCCCGTATGGGAATATGCTGTATGATGAAATATAGCGCCCATAAAGAGAGAGGAGTAGGTTTCTGTTGGAAAGAGTGTTCGAAAAGAAATTCAGAGCCCTTCCACTACTGTGAAGATGGAAGCCAGCGAAGCTGTGACTATGGTGGGTCTGCTGTAGTGACTATTGCTATAGTCAATTTATATATTATCATTATTGATTATATTGAGCGTCTTTGGCATGTTCGTCAAAGAGCAAGGACACTGGCGTCTTGTTTTCACCCGCCGCGATGGCCAAGTGGTGCGTTTGCTGCGCCAAGTCTGCCCCGTCGTCATAGTGTATGAGCTACAGTGTTCATGGCCACTGCACGCTGCATGGCAGCGTCAGGATCATGTGAGATCTCTCCTGCTCCTGCTCTCGGCTCCTCATACCCACATATCCAACGTAGGTATAAGCCACACGTGATTTCTTTCTTACCTTCCTTCTTTCTTTCTTTCTCTATTTCTTTGTCTCTTTCCTTATTTCTTTCCTTCCTTCCTTCCTTCCTTCCTTCCTTCCTTCCTTCCTTCTTTCTTTCTTGTCCCGAGCTCATACCCGCATTTCCCTGGCTCATACCCACATTGGATATGCGGGTGTGCGCTACACGTGATTTTATTATCGTTAATCGTAATGTAACTGACGAGTGATGTTATTGATGTCATGACCTACCAGTAAGTCATCCGTTTTGACACCTGTGCTAAGGCACAACTGGCAGAAAACCGCCACGCACATGGAGCCGAAATTGTTGTATACAATTTCATGGTCTGCGGTCATGATCTGCACGTGCCGAGCACGCGCTCGTGCTCGGCACAGCATCTAAAGCGGCACGAGTGCAAACCGAGGGGCGCAAACGAGCCAGCTGCGGAAGAAGACGACGACGCTCGAGCCAGTGCTGATGATGATAGTTTTTTTCTACACGCAAATGCGATCCTGGGGGAACTAGCCCTTAACAGCCGTTCTGTAAAAAAAGGGGACTTCACGCTCTGCTTGCGCGCATGACTGCAAAGTATGGCTGAGATGTTCACAGCAGCGTAAGCTATCAATGGACTATGTTTTTTTCACCAAGCCCAAGGGGTGGTTTATGACCCCTTTAAACACTTTTTTCTGCTCTTGTTTGAACACTGTCGGTAGGAGAGTTCAAGTGCAGTCAACAGCACTGCAGCAAATATTTTTTAGAACCAGGCACCTACCGTGTTACGTGTTTGAGGTTAGGCAGCATTATTTATTTAGTACTTTCCAGGCGCAAAGGCATTACAGAAAAGACTGGTATATGAACAACTTTGTTGCATGAACAACAAAGACATGCATGTGCTGCAGTAAAGCTTTTTCACATGTTGTTTACGGGTCTTTTGAAATTTGCATTGTCTGGAATAATGGCAATGGAAGCAGGCAGGCGGTTCTGATCCAGACTTGTTCTTGGAATAAAGGAATCCTGGCACACCTTCGTTTGACAAGGCGGTACGCCAGCTTTAAGTTTTTTTTGTTTTGTTTTTTAACTACAAATACTGCCATCTTGCATAAGCAAGACATGGCAGGAGTGGGCACATAAGTCTTCAAAACAAAGAAAGGGCAGTTGAATAACAAATTGATGAAGAGGCAATTCACGCAATGACGCTTCAAGGTTATTCCAAAGTTCAATGGCGTGAGGGGAGATGGAAAACCGAAAACAATCCAGAGATTGTTTAAGGGGAACAAGGTTCAAGGGATGGTCCGCCTGGTACAGGGTGCTGTACAACTTGTGAAAACCGTGGGGGATCTAATGCGGGAGTGCTGATTAACTATTTTGTGCAAGTTTGTTATCACAACGGGATGGTATGTATGACGAAAGTGTTATAAGTGGGTCATTTAGAATGGGGTTGAAATTATAGGCCTTATGAAAAAGACACAATCATGCACATTTATGACAGGATGCGAGCATAGGTAGACTAAGGGTAAGTTTCATAGATGTAACATTGGTGTAACGAGAATAATTAGACAATTTACTGCATTGTGCATTATGCTGTATCATATAAAGGCTTTCTCTAACCCACCTTGGTGGCTTGGTGGATTGGGCATTCTGCAGCTGAGAACGAGGTCTTGGGTTTGATTCCTGGCCATGGCGGCCACCCTTTGATAGGGGTGGATAGCAAAAACACTCATATGCCATGCTTTGGCGCATCTAAAAAAGCCCCGGAGCCATCTACTACAGCATCTCCCATAGACACTGTGTTGTTTTGGGACATTGAATCCCCATCAATCAATCCAACTATGTCTTGACAGTTTGATGTCTCGAGTGGTTGAGTGTTTTGCCTGTTTTTAACATGTATGCTGAATTGTTTACCATAATTATTGTTATGGGGTGAGCTCTTCACAGGGCTCTATAATTAGTGTAGATGATATATGTCTGTAACTGAAAAAACCTGCAGGTAGCCCAGGCCAGTGCACAGGCACAGTAGTGCCACAAGGTTCACAAAGTTAAATCACAAAGTCATCATCAATCAATCAATCAATCAATCAAAGGATTTTATTTCCAACATAATAGTTAAAGGTCACCCCAGGCGAAAAGCGGCAAAATGCAGCTTGAAGATGCCTCGGGGCCCGTACACAATTTGATTTGATTGATCATAAGATCATCACAAGTTCACTACAAAATGTTTAACATACGTGAGGATACAATGAGGTGCTGTAGCAAATGCATGGACTGTGTTGTGGGTTCATGTGGTACTTTTTTTTTCTCTCCAGGTGTAACTTGGCGGTCATGTTGCTCACGGATGTTGTGGTGAGTGGCGTGCCTCTGGATTGGGGGCCTCACCTGCCCATGCTGCTCCACGTGCTCTTCCTTGGGCTCGATCATGCTCGGCCGCTCGTGCACGAACACTGCACTCGCCTCTTGCTCAATTTGCTTGTTGTCGTGGCTCAGCACAGGGACCACCTGGGGATTGCACGCATCCTTCTCGACAACCGTGTTCGCCAACTGGGTTATGGCATACATTCCCAGCCACGCGTGCTGTCCACTGCCAACTTTACGGAGCCAGTGTCAATGACTGATGCCATGGCTGCTCACCCTACACCAGCTGCTGCAGCCGCCTCAGTTCAAGACCAGTCATCAACCAGCCAGTGCAACACGGCTACCTCGTCGTCGACAGCAACGACTATGACGATGACGATGACAACCACTGGATGCCAAACCAATACTCAGTCTAGCAGCAACCAGCCAAACTCTGAGTCCACTGTGCGAATCAAGCTGGGAGGCACAGACCTAGAACAAGAAGTTTGTTGTTCACGGCCCATTGAAGCAACAATCAAGGCCCTAATCGACTTCCTTGCTTCTAAGAAAGACTCGCCCTTGTGGGCTTATGAAGACATCACAGCCAAAGTGTGGACCGTGAAAAGTGCGGAGCAGCTGAGCACATTTGTTCATCATGTGGTGACCGTCTTCAAGGACTCGCTTCCGCAGGCTCACATTGAGCAGCGGTGGGCACAAGTTGCCCTGCAGCTGGCGCTCTCGTGCTCGTCACGTCACTATGCAGGCCGCTCGCTGCAGATCTTTCGTGCATTGCGCGTGCCAGTAACGACACGCATGCTGGTCGACATCTTGTCGCGCCTCGTTGAAACTGTCGCTGAACAGGGAGAGGACATGCAGGGCTATGTAACAGAGCTAATGCTCACCCTCGAGGAAGGTGTTGACTCTCTGGACACAAACCTCAGAATTGATGATCTGATGCGAGAGATATTTCAATCAGCACCAAACATTGCTGGAAAAGATAACCGAAGGAGTGCTCCCCCACCCTTGGACTCTCCAGTTGGAACCCCGTTTGTTTCTCACATACGCAGCACTTCGTACTCAGTCTCCTACTCTGGTAAAAAGCTGCCCGAAAGTCCAACATCTGACTGCCGTGAGTCCAGGTCACGTGCATATACAGACGATGAGGCAAGGTTGCGGGGAAACAGCCTAGGACGTTCTCGCAGCGCTCTCTCACTGAAAATGGCTGACGAACAGTACACCCAAGAAGATAAGATGACCCTGTTGGCACAGTTCTTTTGGATCGCTGTGTCCCTTCTCGATTCTGACTATGAGCATGAGTTCCTACTTGCGCTGCGCTTGTTGGACAAGGTGCTCAGCAAGCAGCCACTGGAGAACACAGACTTCCTGGAAAAAGTGGACAAGATCCAGCACCAGATGAAGTGGCCCGGCTTTCCTGGACTGCATGCTCTGCTGCTAAAGGGTTGCACCAGTCCGGCTGCATTTGACCAGACCATCAACATCCTTTGCCAGCTGACCCATCACCTAGACGTGCCAGTCGTGGACCCTACAGAATCACTGGCTTTCCCATTTCACGTAATGGCGCTGCTTCCATACCTGCTTTTGAACTTTGATGACCCTGCTCCATTGTGCGTCCGTGCTGCAAAGGCCATTGCCCAGGTGTGCATGGAGAGATCGCAAAAGCTGGAGAACCTTGCCACAGTAATGACTCTCTACAGCCAGCACTCATTCAGCAAAGAGAACCTGCAGTGGACCAAGTGTGTGGTCAAGTACCTCTATGATGCCTACTCTCATGTATTCATTAGCATAGTCTCTTTCCTCGTTGAGACAGTGGAAAAAGGACCTCCCTCGTTAATGCAGCATATGCTCAACGTCCTCTACTGTATTCTCCTCTACATGGACATCCAAAGTGCGGCACAGACAATCAATGCTGACCTTCTGCGAGCCATTGCTCGCCACGTGGAGGGCTCTCACTGGAAGGACGTGTTAAAGATCTTGAAGCATGTTGTGGCTCGGTCATCCAGCTTGGCTGCACCGCCTTCATCAGTTCCTGCGTCCCTTTCGGGTGTAACCACAGCTGATTGCATTAGTATTGCCTCCAGCACTTCATTTGCTGAATCGGAGTTTTCTGCCAAGCGAGAGCTGCCCGGTCGCACCATTGATTTTACGTTTGACCTCTCCATAACCCCCGTCGTAGGCCTAAACCCCGACACCAAGGAGGAGACAAATGAGACCAAAGAAGAGAAGAGCTCCCCGAGGCGCAGCTTGTCGCACAATCATTCCTTCAGTGAAAATGGCTCTCTCGGTGGCTGGAGGCGCCCTTGGCTGTCGCAGGGACGAACTCGCGAGCACCTCATCAGCCTGTTGACGGCCTGTGGCCAACGTGTTGGGCTTCCTAAAAGTCCCTCGGTCATTTTCAGCCAGACCAGCGACGTTGCCGAGCGTCAGTCCTCCATGTGCAGCAGTACAGAGGAAGTGTCTGCCACCAACAACGATGTCTCGGCTGACAGCAAGCTGGACGATGGCACACACAGTGACCAGCAGTTTGGCATCTTTAAGGACTTTGATTTCCTCGAGTACGAGCTGGAAAGTCAGGAAGGCGAGAGCATGGACAACTTCAACTGGGGAGTGCGGCGCCGGTCGCCCCCCAATTTCGAGGTGCAGTGCGCAGGTGTGGTCCAGCCCTCTGGATCTGACTCCAGCATCACTGTGCGCTACAGTGTCGCCACACCCAGGCGGGAAGAGTCATCTGATGACGATGCTGGCAGTGTTTCACCCCTCTACGATCACTCGGAGCTGCCAAGTTGCACAAGCAGCCTCGTCTTCCCCGCAATTTCACTGCCTCTCAAAGGCAGCTTTCGGAGACCTGGAAGCCCTGTGTCGGTATCATCGCAGAGCTTTGTCAGTGATGGTGACCTCACCCTTAGCAATACTTCGCCGAGCTTCTCTCCACTGACTGCGACTGCACCGCCACTTGATGATGCGGAAGATGCCTGGAGAGCGAGCCTACACCGCCTGATGGCTGCCTCTTCAGAGGACACCAGTTCCATCTACCAGACGCTGGGGCGCCTGCTACGAGAGTCATTCCGTAAAGTCTCCCGCATGACACGAGAGTCCTGCCAGCTACTGTCCGGCACAGACTGCCTCCGCCGTGTGACTGCCCTGTTTCTCAACGTGCTTGATGTGCTGGCCACTCAAGCAGAACTGCCCTTCGTCTATGTGGACCCGCAAGTGACTTCCATAGTAAGTGGCTCCTCTAGGGGCACAGCTTGTGTATTTATTTATTTATTATTGCGATAGCAACTATAGGGACACTCCAGGCACATTTATGCTGTTGCCATCGCTGTGAGGTTCCGTGTAAAGTCCAGTGGCGATAAAGTCATCGCTGCACGCCGTATGCTGCATGTGCGAGAGAATGCGCGCAAGGGGAGCCGACAATTGCGGCTCAGTCTGGTGCGTGCACGACGGAGGAAGGCAGAGAGCAAACGCGAAGTCTTCCGTCGCGCGAAATACTGTGGGGGGTGGCGTTGTGCTCCGGCACCAACTGCGTATTTCGCGGCCAGGCACAATCTTGCGCACGAAAGGAGGAAAGCGGGGAAGCAGTGCGGGAGGGAGGGGGCGCGGCTCGTCTTCCGCCAGCAACTGCGCACTTTTGGCGGTCGTGCACACCGTATATTGAAATCGATCTGCAGATGGCTCATACCTTTGTGAGCGCTGTGTTTTCGCTGCTCAGTTTCTGTTATAGTGATAGACAGCATAAAGGTCACTTCGCTCGCTGCTGCTGCCGCCGCACTTGCTCACGCTTGCGTTTGGACAGCAAGTGTCCATGGTCATCGAATGTTATGTGTTCATGTTTGCTTGTGCGTGCTGACACTATGCTTGTTAATTCAGTTAGTAAGTGAATGTTTCTATGTTTATACCACCGATAAAACTGCTATCCTTACTTCGTATAGCTGTCTACTAATTTGCTATCGCAATCGATGCTTCGCCTTTTGGGCGAAACTGCTACTTTGTTATTTTATTTATTAAATGCATAAGCATTTCTATGCCTACCCAACGAGGAAACCCGTCCGTCTGTCACATAAGATGATCGCTTTCAAATAGGGCCCACAGCAACGAGTGAATTGACCGTCGTGCTGCTTCTCACTTCAGCGCACGAACTAAGCGGTGAGAACGCAGCGTACACGAAGCTGTCAGCACTCGCCACACTCTGTCCCCATCGCAGATCGCTTTCAAGGTAGGGCCCGTGTGGCCGTGCTATACGCAGCCACCGCTGGAGTATGGTTGATAACAGTTTATAACGCTTCGACGTGGATGGATATGGCACTAGAGAGCGATAACGGCTTGTAATGATCGGAACGTCATCAGTGCACCTGGCACCGGCACCTTCATTAGTTTGCTTGCGTCATCAATTCACCTTGCGCCGCCATTGGCAGCAGTTCGTGTTTCCGCAGCGCTGTCGCTATACTGGTCGGATCAAATTTTATAACATTGATAATGACACCGGGCTGTGTGGAGATGAGCAAGTGGCACAATGCTTACGCAAACTTAGACAACTCCCAGAAGAATTTCTACGTGAATTTTTTAATTTATTTACATTTGCAGAATAACTTCGTGGCTGTTATTTGTGGCAACAATACCTTTTGGTTTGGCTCAGGTTTGGCTCAGTTTGGCATAAAACCTAGCTGTGATTAAATAAGTCACTAAGTCACGGTATATACTACGACCTTATATGTTCCTTTTTTTCCCACTTATCTTGCATATTTTCGCCTTGGTATCGGTCTTCTGCTGGAAACTGGGGGTGTGCGAATACTCAAATATTCGATCTCGAATCGAATTGTGAATGTTCGAATAATTCAATTCACGAATCCAATATCTAATATTTGATTTCGGGAATATTCAATTTTTAGAATATCGGTACTTACCTTCAGTGAATGGCCTGGCCGGGGTCGGTACCCTGATACACGCAGCATTTGTGTTTCGCTCTTTCATTGAAGACGGCTGCAATGGCACTCTAGATGACGCGAGCCAGAAGTGCTGTGTTTGAGTACTACAAAAGCACCAATAGTCTCCATTAGTTTGAACAGCATCTGTGAGAGAACACTGCAGCTTTACTACTGTCACTCAAAACAATCTGTCTCACTTGTAAAGTTCCAAGGAGTAAAAAGTGAGCATTTCATATTTGTAAATAAATATTTATGTTTCACTGAATGAAATTTGCAATCATATATTTGTACTTTAAACATGTTCTTGGAGCATTTCACATCCGAAAAGAAATATGAGGCCTGAAGCGGTTATAACAGGCGCCACCAATGACTTCACATGAAAGACGATGTGCGAGGTTGTAAATTCACTAAGCACAAATTAAGGCTTTGTGCCTTAGTAGTGCCCCTGCTGCTTCTGGTTCTGACTTCTCATATAACAATGTGCTCTGTCCTTTGACTCACACAAATTACATGTTCTTCTTTCTCTCACTGTGCAATCAGGGCCGCGGAGGAGCAGTGACAGAGCGTCTGCGATGCCTGGTGCTGGAGGAGCAGGAGCACTGGGAGACGTTCTTGGAGAAGCGGGAGCATCTGGCGGAGGCAGCGGATGCCGTGCGTTCGGGTGCCAAGCTGGAGGCCCTCGGTGAAGCCCTCTCCCAGGAACTCCTCCTGGAGCAGCGCCTTGACCTCTGCCGTGCCCTCTACCGGCTACACTTTCAGGTCTCTGGAGCTGCCTTGTGATGGCCCTCTGTACTCCTCTGAAGCAGTATTGATCAGCCAAGTGTTAAAGGAAGATCAGTTAGCCCCTTGTGATATTAATATTTAAAGCGAAGCTTTCATTGTGGTGTCTGGCTGGCTTATACCCTTGACACATGGGCGAAAGTGTAGTCCTTTGCAGTAAACCCCTTTTGTTACTCCGAAAGACCCTTTGCAGAAAGGAGTTGCGCCGATAAACACACGGCACTGCACCAACTTCTTTAGGTAGTTCCTCAGATGAAAGCCGCAAAAGAGAATAGCACTGCTTGTTGAAGCAGCAAGAGAGAAAATGTTTATAAAAAGCTGCGTATGTAGATTACATTTAGCGATTGTAGATTGTACAGACTCCATTTCACGACACAATCACATCAAAGACGAAATAGCAAATGCCACTGCCGGAATTCAACATGGCGGCGCTAGCGACGTGATGTGAGCGTTTGAGAGTATAGCTAGAGTAAATCTTCACTGTTCAACAAATTGCATTACCGCCAAAAATTAAAACATTTTCGCGACATACAAAAAATACTTACGGGGCACCGTAGTTTCGTGACAGGTTTCCTTCTATTGATGAGTTATGCTCGCTGTATGCGAGAGTACACCCTTTCCGCTCGAAAAGTAGATGCGTGATCTGCCTTCCCGTAAAGGAACTTTGCCAGAAGGGAGATACTCCTTTGTCATGTGTCACTGCACTTGAATACCTTTCCGGTAGATGTCCCCTTACCTAAAGGACTAAAGTGCCCGTGTGTCAGGGGTGTTAGATGCTTTGGTCAGTTGGGTTGGTTGGACTCTAGAGAAAAGGAAGAGGGGTGGCACCAAGAAGAAGGCAGGCGGATAGGAAGTAGCACATGCTAGTTGCTTGGAGCAAGCGTTAACATCATCAGGCTTTCACCGTAAAGTAAAAATGGCATGAGCATTAGGGATGACGTGATAAACTAGCACTTGGTCAGACACAGTAATGGAGTGGACTTGAATGCTTCACTTATGGCGTCTTCAGATGGTCACTGTGATCTTTTGAATCCAAATGAACCGATTCTGGAGCCACTTTGGATCCAAGTAGGAGATATCTTGCACCACCCGCATAGCTGACTGCTTTTTGGAGCAGTGAGAGAGAAGGAAGCAAAAGTTGAGGGGAACTTCCAGTAGCGCAGCCAGCGCTGCCACTGGTGCCGGCTGCATTAGGCGTAGATGTAAAACATGGTGGCATACGAGCGGGAATCCCTCTTCAGCACAACCACAGGAACAGATGGAGTTACATGACCAGAAATTGACCATATTTCTCAGCTACTTTGACGCCAATACTGGGAGCACCTTTCGGCACTCCGATCTAGAGTCAGGCAATCTGGAAGGACCATCCCATGCAGGCGGAGCGTTCCTTTTTGGCCATCTAAATGTAGCCTTTTGGGAGAGCTTTAGCGCACTAAAAAATGACCATCCGAAGGTGTTATTAAATCGATTCTCATAGTGCGTGGAATGTGCATGTTTTTTTTTTCTTTTTTTCTTTGTATGTGAAGAAAGAATAATATCGTAATTCCACATGAAAGTGCTTGTATGTGCAGTCAGAACGACAATTACTTTCACTCCACGTGATGCCCTGGGGAGAAATATCTGGGTTCGTTATGAATAAAACCGGAAAAGAAGCAGACGTCTAACACAAAAGGATGCCTTTTATGTGCAAACATTTTCTCATTGCATTGCTTTTGACATGGAATGCAAGTTGCCTCAATCTTATGGCGTCTTGTACGACGGCTAGTATTGTGAATGTGAAGCTTTCAATTTATGCAAATGATTTGTGCAGCATTGTGACACCGTGGCATACTGATAGTTATTAGACAATTACACACGATGTCTGAATCCAGTTTTCACTCAAGCATTCAGACCCAGTTTAGAAGCTTAGAAACATTGCGTAGCAGTGTTTATTTGGCTGGCTGGCTACATAAAGTTACATGGACTATAGACTGGCCAGAAATTTCTGACCCATTTGCAGGTATGCAATTATGCCATATCTGTGCTTGTGTATATTGTTGTGGAGCGATCCATACATGGATCAGCACGATGCTTAGCAGAGCGACAAAGACGACGATGAAGACGCTAGCACTTGGGCCAGATCGGACATCTCTTGCCCTAGCCTCCTATGTATATATTCTGTAAATATCTCCTTCGCCTCCATCTCGCTTCCGTCACAATATCTGCAGCACACACCATGCTTTTCCCTAAATACAGGTGAGTGATGGGGCTGACTTAGATACGTGTCAGCTTACAAATAAAGTGACAGCCTTTTTTGAAATATTTTTCTGTTTATTTCTTGGTAAGTAATAGAATTACTAGAAGTAATTGTAGTAATAAAAGCTAAGGTGAGAGATGTAGTAGATATATATTTGTGTCTGGTTGTGTTAGTATAAATAGGGCTTTATTTGTGTAATAGATGTTGAGAGGTAAACAGTGCAATATAAAATGGTTGCCACATAGTGCTTCCTTTGTGCTTAGTATTCATCATGTTGTCAATTTCAAGACGAGTGACTTTTTTTTTATTGTGTGCAATTGATGACACAATTGATGAGGTGGGCGCTCCATTTAAACAGGCTCTCCTTAGTTCAAACTCCGTCTTATTAGAAATAACTTCAGGACCCCTCGGAGTTCGACCAAAATTCTACTGGTATATGTACTACCGCGCTCAATATAAGTTGCAACATGAAAATCCACTTTTTTGGTGTGTGTAGGCACTGCCATGCAGTGCCCGTATGGCAGCATGGAAGTGCCGACGCAAAAAAATTGCTGAACACAATTCCGATTATTGGTAGCACCTTGTTTACAAAAAAAAAATGGCACTTGTCATTTTTATTGTTGAAAGAACTGACGGGTGCATGCCCATGTTGCAACTCTTATTGAGCGCAATAGTACACCAAGCTGTTGAAAAATTAACAAAACTGGTTTGCTGTTCATCACTCATTTTGTGCTCTAAGAACCATCTCCAGTTGGTTGATTTGTCAAACATGATAATACGAGACAAGTTTTCTATGTATGCCGCAGTATTATGCAGTGTTCTACGAATGTTCATTGGAATGTACATTTATTTTCCATCTGCTTTGCTGTCAGAAGCATAATTTCTGAGTCTAGAAAAGACGCAGACAGGAAATGTAGGGACAACGCGATCACTGACTCATGTGTATTCCCTCTAATCTCTCTTTCATGCTCTAACGCCATGAATGTATTCAAACCTGTCCAGTTCATGGTTATTTTTAATTAAGCAAACTTAAATAATTTGGTGACCTAGCAGGGCAACCAAAATTATGGATTTGAGTTGGACTGATGGAAGTTAATGAATTGTGCAAGTTTGAGTCAATGAGCCAACTGTGCCCCAGTTAATGGGGCAGCCAGATGATGTCACAGGTGTTTTAGTTTACTCAAAGCTAATGTCTAGTAGATGACAATGGCATCCGTGTTTTCCACTTACCATGGTTGTCATAAGAACCATGCATGGTGCGTTTACTGCCACCAGGTACAGCACATCTCAATTCCCTCTCCTTACCTACATTTTTTCCTTGCTTCCTTTTTGCTTTGTATTACCCATTCACCAATTAGCGCTCTGGCCATAAGAGACAGCATCATCTTATCACGTCAACATTACATGCAATGATTGCAAAGGCTTGGCTCACTTAATACATTGGTGCAAACATTTAGCAAATTCAAGAAATGTCTGAGCTCATTGAACCTCTGCCGAGATGCGTGCCTTGAATTGTGAAATTTCCTTGCACCCTACGGGTGTGCTGCTTCTGCTTTGCATGGAACAAAGGTGCTTCTGGCTTTTCTGAGAGACACAAGCCTTAATCAAGTCCTGTAGGATTTAATCCACTCATGTATCTTTTTTATTAGATGGTTTCTTTGTTTTTGGTTGTTTCTTTCACAAATGCATGTTTTTTAGCTTCTTATTCTTTCATTTAAGTGATGAATGGATGGATGGAAAAACTTTATTATGGTCCATTGGGTCGCAATAGTTTCCTAGCCCGAAGTGGGCCGCTCCCACGTTGGGACCGAAAGGCCTAGCCTATCGGCCGCTTCGCAGGCCCGTCGGACTGCCCATAGCTGTTCATCTAATGTGAGACTAAGAAGAGTCTAAAGAACTGGGCTCTTTCTTGTGTCTCGGCTATTTCCTCCAGTGTATTGTGCATCCCTAGTTGCATGAATCTTTCGGTTTCCATGTACATAGGTAGCCCAAGAACTACCTTGATTACCTTCCTTAACAATGCATTGAGTTTGTCTCTTTCGGATCTCTGCCACTCGTGCATGGATGCTATGTAGGCAAAGTGACATAGCACAAAGGCGTGAAGCAGTCTAACGACGTTGTCTTCTCTAAGCCCATGTCGGCGGTTAGTTACTCTTTTGATAAGCTTAATTGTGTTGTCCACTTACTTAGCGATACATAGAATCCTTTGATTATTGGACCCGTTGGCTTCAATCATCAAGCCCAGGAGCCAGATGGAGTCCACCCTTGGGATGATGCTTCTGCTCCTGGTATAGAGCGTTATATCGTTCTCCCCAGGAGGAATCCATCCCCTGGGTTTGCGGCCTCTTCTCTTAGGTCTGTATAGTAGTAGTTCCAATTTGTTGGGTGAGCATTGGAGTCCCGTTGGGATGAGGTACTCTTCAGTGACGTTTACGGCTTCTTGTAATCTTTGTTCTATTTCTCCGTCGCTGCCTCCAGTACACCATATCGTGACGTCATCTGCATAAATGGTGTATTCCATGCCTTCGAGTCTTCTAGCGAGACCATCATGGAGATATTAAGGAGAGTGGGCGAGATGACCGCTCCTTGGGGTGTGCCTCGGTTGCCTAGCTTCATTGTATCTGATTTTAGGTCCCCGGCCTTGAGCGTGGCCATCCTTCCACTGAGAAAGGCTTCGACGTATTGATAAATGTGACTACACAGACCGAAGTTTGAAATGGTTTTGAGCATAAACATATGGAGGATATTATCAAAGGCTTTCTCCATGTCTAGTCCCAGTACTGCTCTCGTGTCCCTAGTCTTGTGGCTGATTAAGGTTATTTTCTTCTGTTCTGTTCTATCTTTTTGGTCATATCTTTCCGCCTACTCAACTGTCGTAGTATGTCAGGCATTTCGCTTGGCTAACCCCTCCAGCTCTCACCATGGTCTTTCTCCCTCTCACTCTTCATCACTGTCTATCGTTATCACTTACCTTAATCACCACTACTGCTTACTTCATGTGGCTCGAGTTACAAGTCATTGGAAAATGTGGTCACTTGCCAGCCAGTCTGGATGACACAGTCACTGCCCCATGTTGTTTCCAATGAATGTAAAGATGACAGCCTGCCATGTCACTACTGGGGGTTTCTCCTTTGCTTCAGTAGTTTTCGCTGTGCATTCTCACCTGAGAGGATAATGCCAGCTCACTTCATGATTAAACGCTTTGCTACAGGTCCTGCTGCTGCTAGAAGGCTACCGGCGCCTGCTGGAGCAACTTGGCTGGGCTGCGCCGCAGTGGCAACTAGCCGACCTGTCCCAGGAGCTGACGGCCGTGCGCAGCGAGGTGCTGCGCTCTATTGAAGACACTGAGAGTGAACGACTTTCGCCACCACCTCCTCAGGGCGCTGAATCTGCCGACCCCGAGGACACCCTGGCTGCACTGCTGAACGAACGGCGGTGGGCCGAAGTGGCCAGGCACCTACACGGGTGGGCCTATGTCTCACTTTGCAGTGAACATTGACAACAGACACAGCAGATGTGACTTCCTCTCTTTGCTTCGATTCAGATGATCATGGTTGAAAAGCTGTCTTTTGAGCTTTTGCCTAAACAAAATCATGAGCTTTACACTGTACAGGGACATCTACATAAACAATAACGAACCTCTTTTACAGGCTCGGCAATCACAACATAATTATGAGCACAGATGCCTTGGCTGTAGTGCTCTTCATCTGAAACACACCCAGCCTAACCTTGCCTAACATAATTTGACTCTGACTTGCTTTGTCTTGGTTCAGACTAGCAAAATCTGACTATCCTGTATTCCCTAGGCAGGCTGTAGCCTAAACTACTTTACCCTAATGTAAACTAACCTAACCTATGGGCTTTACTCAGGAAAATGTTACGTAGCTCGAGTAGGAGAACCAGTGTCTTACCATTCACGAAAATAAATCCCTGTTGTATGTCACCATGGACTCAAGAAAGGTGAATTGAATACTTTTATCGTACACACTGTGGGGTCTCACGCATGCTCTTGGGACAAAGGAACGACAACACAGTAGTGCAAACAATCAAGCACCGTTCATACACTAATACATGCTAGCCGAATTACTACCAATAGAACATTCAGATGGGCGCGCGACAAATCAAGGAAGTCCGACTCACCGCGACCGGATAGCGAGCGAATATGTTCGCCCCATACTATGACACCATCGCCTAGTCGTTCACGTGTACGGTCACGCGATAGGTAGCGCGTTCGAATGATCCGTGTTCATCCATACCGGTGTCCTGCTCTTAGCCTCACAAGAAGGTCCCACAAAGTGGGCCGGCGCACGCGCGGGACGTTCGCATCGCACACCGACCCCAACCCGAAGAGGGACCGCGTTCTCCCCTTTGCACCCACCTAACCCCCCGCCGTCGTCAGGTGGCGTTAGCAGCGCAACACTAGCGCCATCTCTTGTAATACACTGCAACTCCGCCGCCGTAAAGCTACGCGGTGAAGCCGGATTACAGGAGCCATGCGGGGAAAACAACATCAGAGGACACGTGGGAGTCACGCATCCCCACAGCACACAGGCTGTAGTGAACACTGGTTGGATGACATGGAGGTATTGAAAGCAAATCACTTGTGTCCCTTGTATGGGAGGTAAACATAGTTCTTACTAGTCCTGTGTTAGAGTTGTAACTGAAAAAAAAAAAAATTAAATTCTCGGGTTTTATGTGCCAAGACCACAATCTTAACATGAACCATGCTGTAATGGGGGCTCCATATAAATTCTGAGCAGCTGGTCTTCTTTAACATGCACCTAAATCTGAGTACATGAGAGCATTTGCATTTCACCCTGATCGAAATGAGGCCGTTGCGGCGGGGATTGCACATGCGGCCTCGAGCTTAGCAGTGCAATGCTATAGCCACTTAGCTACCATAGCAAGTGAGTAGTAACCGAATGTGAATTTTGAGCACTTGATTATGCTGCGCAGCCAACACAGCCCTGGAGAGGAGGAAGACCTAGAAGCTGTGCTTGCCGCCTACTGCCAGCATCTTAGCCAGCAGCGAGCGGGCATGCCGCCATTTTTCGCCATGACCCATCCTGATCCAGACCTGGCGGTAGTTGGACAGCGGCTGCGGGAGCTCAGTTTGCAGCTGTCCTCTGCACTGCATGCCTTGGATATTGGCGCTGTGGCAGGCGCCATGGTAACATCGCCGGACCACACCTGCGTTTTTGACTCCTCGCTCTTCCGCAAGTCTGACTGCTGAAGACTTCAGTCCCAGTGCAACGTATAGATCACCACGGCTTTGGCCCATCTGCACTGCCACCCTAAGGTTGTTGGCCTGTCAGTAGAAGCATGTTGGGACTGTTGCTTCCACTGATGCCAATATGGTGCACTAGTGCTATGCCAAATGCATCTGACTGTCTTGCTCTTTACAAACTGGCTGTCAACACTGAGCATTAATAATATACACAGCTTCCATACTTTTTCTTTAAAGCTAGTCACTTGCGTCAGCCACTTACCACCAGGCCTGTCTGTCTTCCTTTAGATTTCGGAGGTTACTTAATTTTACGTTGGTTCTATTGTTAAGTTACTCCAACCCTATTTTCATTAACTATTGCCTTCTCTGATTTTTTTCCCATCAGAGTCCAACACGGTTCTGGCATATCATAATACGACCATTTATGTTTGCAGATTCTGTTGTAGTATGTAATTCTCTAAAAAGAGGTTCATTTGCATTGCAATCATAGACGGAAATGTGTGCTCACGAACAAATAAGACAACGCATATATTGACATTTTGGCGCCCCCTACAGCCACATTCTTCTGAAGGGATGAGATGTACAGGAGCCACGATAATGTGCGATAAGAGTGATGAAATGTGTGCAAATATCTCTCAGACAATTTTTATTAAACATATAGTAGTTACATTTGCATTTCTAGTACTACAGTGAAATCCCGACAATTTGAAATCTCTTAATTTGAATCAGCGGATAATTCGAACTTTCTTTTGGTCTTGCCAAAGCCCTATGAATTTGAGTAGATAATCCCGTGAATTCGAACTCCAAAAACCCTGCAATGGTTATATCGAACAAAATCTCACACTCCCATGCACTGCTTCTCAGACAAACCTGACCCAAAGGCGAAGGTTTGATGCTTCGCTGCTACCGTAATGTCAGTAAAAATGAAAAGGAAAGACGTTTGGGAAGCCAAGACCAACCGGAGCAAGCCAAGCAGCGTGTGCCCTCCTTTCCCATCTGGCTTAAGAGGAGCAAGAAGACCTCTCAGTACGCACTTGCTCACATTACCGTGTGCTCATCTGCCCCATTTAATCACATTACGCCATGCCAACGCTTGATCACGTCATCTTTAACACTGAGCACACAGGAGTACAGTACGCGTCAAACCGCTATCCTTCTCATCTCACCCTGGCAGTTTTCCTCGCACCGACAGCAAACAGCATGCAAGGTGCTATCTTATCACACTAGGACCTTATATGGAAGCTAGGCTTCTTTTAGTGCATGTTGCTCATAGATCGTGCAAAAGTTACACTTTTTCAGTGCGAGCCCAGTGACGATTTCAGTTTTGCGCACTGTACCGCAGAATTGATCGGGTGCTATATTTAAAGGAGCTCTCCTCTGTTTTATTCGAATAAACTCCTGGTCCTCTTGGAGTTCTAATTAATGAGATTCTACTGTATCATGCATTTGCCATTTGTGGCGTTCATAGAACTCGCAGAGTTCACCTGCAGTCGCACAGTTCAGATGCACAAGCTTTTTCTACTGCAAGCTTTCCTTAGCCCATCTTCTGCAGGTGTACTTTGCAAATGTAAAAACTATTGCTTTGATTACAGCACCGATCGTGTATTAAGCTTCAATTCTAAGCCGATACCAGTGGTAGAAGAAATTGGTGGTAGAAAAGAATGCACAAATTTTTCGTACCAGAAACATTGTTCATTAAAACATGTGCATTACTTATCTTACTTACGTCACACAATCACTCGTCTTCCTCATCGACACCACTTAAATGTTTCATGCTGATCAGTTCCTAGTACGCAAAAGTGTTTATGTATTTAAGTAAAATGAAGGCTTCCATCTTGCGATAGCTACAGAACTGGATCACGTTAGTTATTGTGCAATCTCTTGCTCCACGAGGGGCAAAGTGATTTCATTAGTGACACACGGTCCACTGCTCTATCTTTATACTGGTGAACTTCGATATATCGAACATGGGTATTACAAATTATCGGGTATAATAAAGTAAGTCTAAACTGTGTTCTGCCGATATCAGCGTGTAACAAATACATTTGACTTCCGTTAATTTCACCCTGATAGGACTGAAGAAATTGATCGAAATATCCGGCAGGTCAAATTAAGCAAGATGCAGAAAAAAACACCAAAACACACCGCTCATTCATGTGGCTGTATTTTTCCAATTTGAACACGCCCCCGAATAATACGCACGGCCACTTTTACTGTGTGTCCAAAGTAGAAAACTAACGTAGAAATGACATTAAAGAAATCTAACGTGCGCACATTTTTTTAGCAAGAAAAATGGGCAAGAGTCTGATAAGTGCTGCACGATGGCAGCCTGTTTCCTAAAGTCAGCTTCGCCGCAATACATCCGTGTTATGCGGTAAAACATACGAACGCCGCGAATGCGGTTTTGGTTTCGTATCTGATGCGCACCGTGCGAGCAATTTGTGTCCGAATGTTTCCAGAAAAAAAGAACAAGGCACGTGTTAGAATATGGTAAATTCTATAATGAGACATTGTGCACAATGGTTAGTGCTTTAAAATCTTCCTAGAGTCGGTCAAAAATAAATGTTTTCAACTGGAGATGACGTGTCTTCAACGCATTCACCGTCCCCTAAATGCCGCTAAGACGCTTCCACTAAAAGGGTAACTATTGGGGTTACCATAAGGGTCAGGCACATGCGTGCTGACTGGTCATGTTCTAATTATCCAGTGAAGGCCACTTTTAGGATTGAAATAACAAAAGTTTGGGCCCATAGAAATGCATGGGCACCGGCTGGGACTTTCGGTTGGGTTCAAATTAACCCAAAAATTTAATTAACTAGAGTCTAATTAACGAAAGTCTACTGTATATGCTTATAACAAATATCGGATATAAAAAAAAGTATTTCGTGTTGGGTGCTACATTGTTATAATGTGGTGGATCTATGTAAAATAAAATCCGAGTTTCATTTTGCCTGTATAGAAAAGAATACTTGGCTTAGACTCGAGTAAATATGGTACGCCAATTAGTCGAGAAGTGTGATGGCTCTGCTTTTAATGGTTTGTTAGAAGCATTTCTGCCATCAGCTTTGAGCACTAAGATGTAATTGCAGCTGTTGCTGACGAGGAGTGGTTAAGTTAGTTTGCAGGGATAAAAGCAGATTTACTGTCATGAACAAGTAAAATAAATAGGAAAGTACAAAATAGAACACCTCTCACGAGTAATAACTTGAAAGTGCAACGATGGCGTGGGCCCAGGCTAAGCATGCAATGCGAAACAATGCTGACGTCACACAAAGTAACGAATGTGGAAACAGAAGACTGTGTTCGAGTTAGTCCTGCTTTGTTCACAAATCATTTGTCTACAATAATAAGGATGCATTTGGCACTGCACTAATGCATTCATTTTGGCACCTCCCCTTGCAACTGTCAGGAATTGTTCCCATTTAGTAACAGTAGAGCATTTTCACTATGGCAGCCTTGCATCAAATTTTTTAAAGGGATCTTGGGAAGGTTTCGATTAGTTTTTATCAGAGAATGAAAATGTTCCAGTGCTCCTGCAGTGTGTGTACTTCAGCAAACTTAGCTCCGCATTCTTTCAGAGACCTCTTAAACCATGGAAGTTTGTAGTTCAGTTTCCAATTTTTTGTTGTATTTGGTTGCAGTTCACATAAAATCAGGTGCAAATTATAGCCATGTATAGAGAAACAGCCATATAGTGGTAAAAATCAGGTCAGAATCGGTAATCATGCTCAGAATAATTAATAAGTGATAGAGGCACTGTTGCATGGAAGCTGATTATTCTTGACCAGACAAGCTAGGTCAAACCCTAGAATTCAAAAATGAAAAAGCTACTGCAGTGGAGGCTGTGTGTCAGTAAACTTGCATTTGATACTTTAATATAAAGGCAAGCACTCCGGCAGGTTCGGTGGCCACAAAAGGCAGCAAGCTTCTCTCAATGGGAGAGCACAGCCTCCCTTCTTTAAAGCTAGCTCACAAATAGTGCAATCTTCTGTGTGCATGTGTGTGTGAATCCATTGCAGGGTACTTTCACGTGCGATCGGTCTGTATGTAGCCTGTAGTCATTAGGTCTCAATCACAGGACCTTTAGTCTCCAACCCTCCTTGAAATTGAGCACATTTGGTGAATGTTAGTCACTATACTTTTGGTTCCTCAAGAGCAGTTATGCCTATTCCTACATTCACCAAACGGGCTGTAACTGACACTCTTACACGAAAGTGACGCGTGACCTGACTAGGAGAAACAGTTTCGCCTTTCATAAGAATGAATGCTTACTGTACGCCTGTGTGAATGTGAAAATGGTGGAATTAAATGTCATGTAAAACTCTTTTTGCATAGCAACACGTGTCTGTGTACATGGTTTTGAAGTAAAATATATTGATTATGCAAAATATATGTCTAAGCGTAGTTCTTTGTGTGGCATTCACATCGATCGGTAGATCAGTGGCATTTAACATGGCAAAAGAATACAGCGGCTACGAGAGAGGCTGCAGTGGAAGTTCCCTAATGATGTCAACATGCACCGAAAGCGCGATACACGAGTGTCATCTTTGTGCTTTGCCCCCATCGAAAGGAAGGTGTCACTGTCTGGAATCGAACGTACAACTTTGTGCTCGATATGCCATAACCACACAATGGGTTGTGCAATATTGTAATATAGAGAAGGGAGATGGAGGTTGGGTCACATTTATTCATGAAGAGACAATAAGGTCAATCTGAGGGAGGCACTTGTAACCTTCTATGCTGCACCAGGGGAAGGGACACGGATAAAAAGTTATGGTGGGCTTAACAAAATTATTGGCACAATTAAGCCACAGGATTTACTTAAGCGCAAAATACGAAGGCTCACAAACATTGCTTGGTCTTTTCTTGCTGCTAAATGCTGCGATGATCTACTAGACAATGTTGGGCAGAAAGCAATAAGTTTGGGACCAATTGCTTCTGAGTGACTTGGTGATAGCGTGATTACACACCTCAGCAGAAAATAAAATAAAATGCCAGCCTGTGAACCAGATATCCCGTACATTCCAATTGTGAGACCAGAAATTTTTCTTGGGCTAGAGGCAGTATCCTATGAGAACAGCTGCTGCTTCAGCAGTGATACAGGATTTTGTGCTTAGGGGTTTCGAGTTCTTAGGATGGTACACACTCACCTTCTGGCTGCAAGCCAGGACGTATTAAGTGGCACATTTTACATATTGAACCACAACAGAACTGCTTGTATTGTCAAGTAAGCTGCTATAAACACAGACATTTTTATGCTTTTCAGATCAGCTTTAACTTACATGTCAGCTAATGAAGGCAATGGTGCATTGCGTTCACCACTTGTGTCTTGCTTGCGTTCTGCTTCATAAGATCCCCTTTCCACCTTGTTCAATAGGTGCCAACTCCACACAATAAATCTATTCGTGAAGGCCTGATGGAGTATTGGGCTGCTGTGCTGGAGGACCAAGGTTCATTCCCACCATTAAGTACTTGAAATGTATTCGTTAACTTTCCAAAGCAAGCAAATGCCCGTGGATACGCAAAAGCAGCTTTGGCTTGATATTTTGCCCGTGTACCATTGTGCCGGCTCCTCTGCAGCTTCCATATTGAGAAGCATGCAATTTTAGCTTAATTGGGGATTCACCTAAGAATTTGGTGGAACTTTAATTAGTGTTAAGTTCTATGTACATCTGACATTTGTGATTTCCTGTGAGCCTGTTGTGTTGCGTGACTATAGCATTAATTATAAGTTGCATATGAGGAATTAAACTTTGGGACGAAAGAAAAGCAGACAGAAAATAAAATGTAAAAAAAAAAAAAGACACCAAGAAGTTTTACATGCGAAGCGTAACCATTAAATTGACGACTGCTTGATGGACGTGAGATTGTTTTGTTTGTGTGTGTGTGCTCGAACAATTCGGCCAAATACATTTGAAAGTAAATTGAAACTCGCACGAGATATTAACTGCGAGTCATTTTATTCGTTCTCAAAATCATCAAGCCCGGTGCTTGGCGAATTATCTATGCACACCTAACGGCTCCAATCACATTCTTAACAAGGCATAGACGCAGAGAAATAATATTTAACGAGTTTCTGCACCAATAGAACCACAGTTTAAAAACTGCGCATCTATGAGAACCGGCACTAGAGGCACTTGCAGTACGTGCAATATTCTCGGCTCAGTTGAGAGAACATCACAGCTGCGCAAAAAAAAAAAAGTCAAACAGCGCTGTGCAGCCTGTGAGATGCGAAACGAACCACAATAAGCCACGTAGCCGCGCAGCTTTGCACACACACGCGCACAGCTACGGCGAGCGGCCATCATCGAGCGCTGTTTCGCCCCGAGGCCACAGATGTCGCCACGCGTATTGCCGCCGGGCATGCTGGGATAGCTTTGCTCTCTCGTTCGCTGTTCGGCGTTCGTTCTGCACTCGCGTCTGATTTTGGTGTGTTCCCGCCGCGGTTTATGTGGCCTCTATTATTCTCGCCACCGTGCTAGTCCCCGCCGAGTGTGTCCCGCAAGCGTCTACCGAGACTTCCCACGCGAGCCCAGCAGCTTCACCGAGAGCATTGAGCTTCTGGTGAGTATTTTTGCCCAGATCTAGCAGTTAGGCCTAGCACGGCGGTGTTGATGGCTCATCGGCGCTGTACTCGCTTCTCTCGTCGGTCCTCCCGTGTTTTGTAGCAGAGCTTTGATTCACAGTTTCACTTGGAGCCTGCAAGGACGCACGATCTCGATCTGAAGGTCTGCTGGCTATGCAGGCTTCACGCGGATCGCACCGCGCCGGTTGCTGCTGAACAGCAATCGCCGGCAGGAGTGCTGGTCCCTGCGTTGGGATCGTTCCATTCCTGTGTTCCCCGATATATCATGATCCGCGCGTATCGCTGCACGCCTCACTGAAGAGAAACAAGGAAGTTAACGCGGTGCTATTGCGGCCGGAAAGCAATCTGCGGGCTACTCGCGAAACTCCGGAGCCTGCTGTGCCCCGAGCGAGCAATTTCGTTGGTGCTCTCGCCTGGGGTGCTGGGCAAGAGGCGGGCGAACTGCCGCTGCCTGCGCTCACGATAGTCTCTTGCATATTACATACGTTCGTGTATTTTGCAGCTGCAGGCGGCAGTGCTCGCGACCCGGGCGCGCCGGCGCCGCCGCGCTGTTTGCAGGATGCTTTTAGCGGAGATGATGTGCTTGTTTCTAGGTATTTGTACTACGTATACACACGAGACGAGGCGCGCGCTCTTAAAAGATGCGGCGCTGAAGGGAGGCGCTACCCGGGAGAACCATTTTCTTGATGGGAGAGCATTAGTATTAGCGAGCGACCAAGCTTGCAACAGGTTGCGTGTGTGCGCATGTCCCACCAACTGCTGGCCGTCGAAAATTTTCTTCCGGGCGGGGACCGTTTCGCTTTTGAGTGCGTCGTCGCACTGCGAAACTAGCTGACGACGGCGCCGAATTTTGGAAGCCTTGTTGAAGCGACACGTGTCGACGACGCGATCGACTCCCGTTGCAAATTGCATTTGTAAACCGCGAACGGCTCTCGGTTACACACGTTACGTAAACCAGCGTTATGCAACATTGAATGAAAAGGTCTTTTTTTTTTTTTTTTTCGCCTGCGTAAACATGAAAAAATTTACGTAAATCATTCTCATTCAGCGTCAATCGAAACCGGGTCCCTGTACACGTTGTTTTTATTTTATTCAAAAGAAAAAAAAAAAGATGTGTTCCTCCACGCGATGCTGGAGCTGGGTTTTCGGTGTCCCGAAACCTCGACAGTGTGTCTGTGTGTGTGTGCGTGGCCCGCGTCGCGGGAGGGACGCTTTCTCCTTGTGCGAGGCGTGTCGTGCAGGAAAGCAGCACATCGCCAGCAGCCGAAAAAAAGAAAAAGCTCTGAACATGCGATCGGTCTCTTTGTAAGAAATGCAGCAAAAAGAGAGAAAATGAATTACAGAAGACAAAAGGGGTGCACGGACGAGTGAGAATAACACAAAAAAAGGTAGCGATGTGCACAAATTGGGGGGAGGGAAACTCGAAATTAATCGATGCGCTGACATTTTTACTGGGTCCGCCGCGTTGCGTGCGTGATGTGTTGTGCAGGGAAACACGAGCGCGTGCGCTGGAGCTCGCGCTGTTGAGGGGAGAAAGGGTGGAGCTACCGGCAGCTTTTTTTTTTTTTTTTTTGCGGGGGGGAGGGGAGTTATATGCGGCTTTCTCTCGTACGCGTTTATTTGCTTCTCCCTCTCTCTCTCGCTAGTCCGTCGTCTGCTGCCGCCACGTCGGTCGATAGATATACCTACCAGAACCCTCACTCGCCAGAGCTTGCAGCGCTAACATACACAGGCAGCTAGCGGCGAGTGTTCGTGGACGCGAACGGGAGGGAAAAAAAAAAAAAAATCCCTCGGTGGTAGGGTGCGCGCTCGGGCTGATTAAAATCGCGCCGCCGACGCCTGTAACTGGCTCGTCGTTGCACGGCAAGGCGGCGGCTGCACCGCATTTGCTTCCAGTATCCACCGTGGCCCCCTTAATCTTCGCTTGTCCGAGGAGTGTGTGTGCGTTTTGCTTTTCCGGTTTTTTTTTATAATTAATTTTTTTTTTTCGCTGGTCGATCTGGCAGTTTTTCTTAGCCGCTTGCACGGCGTGCCGTTGCCGCTGCTATTTTTCTTCATTTCGCGTACCTTCGCGCTCTCCAGAGTTCTTTTGGAATCGGGTAGTAGCGAGAAACACGGTCTGTTGTATACGCGTGCTGCTGTGGCGACGTGCCGCTCGTGTTGACACGCGACAATTGAATTTCGCCTCCTCGGTGCAAGCTAATTAGGCGGTGGTGGCGACGGCGGTGCCGTTCGTGAGAGAAGTTGCGCCTCCGCCCCAGTTTTGTCGTGAATTCGCTACTGTTCTTTATTGGTTATTTTTGTCACCTCGATCGTTGCGACTTTAGGTCGGACGAAGATGTATACGCGAGGTACTGATAAACTCCACGCACCAGTCTGTGCCGGCTACTTTTTTTGTACGCGCAAGTTCTCATTCTGTCGGCACGAGAAAACTTTATCGCCTGCCGAGTTGCCGCGAAATTTGCTCTGAAAAAGCAACGGCCGTCCTAACGGGCTGGTCTTCCATCACTTCTTTCGATCGTTTCCACGTGTACGACATTCTCTTCTGCTTACAGCCGTTTGCAAGAACCGCTTGCAAGCCGTGCGTTTACTTTATTTCACTTTCCTTACATCCGTATTTTTTTTTTAATTTTTGGGTGGTGCCGAAGTAGGCGCCCGAAGAGCTTCATGGCATTTGCATAATGACGCTTCCGTTTCACTCCATGGACTCCATGGTTTCACGCCATTGACCGCCCTCGCATAACTAGTCATTAGTCCTGGCTCTCAGGAAGTTTTCACTTAGCATTCCCTCTGAAACACCATCATCCCAGCATAGAACTACTAAATTGTACTCGGGGACCTAGCCAATGAGTTTAGGCTAGGTGGTGTTGGTTTAGGACGGCGTCGAGAAGTAACTGGTGTCGGTGGGAGAAAGTTACTCCCCCCCCCCCCCCCCCCACACACACACACACAAGCGCACTCAATCTGCTACTTTGCCCCCTATCCTGCACCGTTGAATTTGATTTCTGTAAAGCATTAGTATTTTCGGACAGTGCTGCTGGCCGCCTTCCATGCTGACAGCCACCAAGCGCGGCCAAAAGCTGCGAGTTAATGTTATTTTCGGCTAACCTATTTATGCTAAAATCTGTAAGTAGTTCTTGTTCACCATCTGCTACAACTCCTGTAATCAGTACCTTATTATGTTTAAATTGTTCACGATGTGTCACAACTGCTGTAATCTGTACTTTATTATGCTTAAATTGTGAAGGAGGTCCCATTGCAGTCTCTGACTTCGGGACCTCCTTCTGTATATTAACAGCCTGTAATCTTTTTATTCGCTTTCAATAAAACCGATTCTAATTCAGTGCAAGTGGATACTGCGAACAGTTCACAAATATGGCGTCCGAGCGCCAACATTTGAATCACGCGCTTTTACAGTGCACGACCTCTTGCTATTTGTGCCTTTGCCTTCCCTCCGTTACTTTGAGGGAAGCTAAAGAAGTACAGTTGGGGCTTCGGCCCTGGTATTTTTCTTCCCCAGCTCTACTTTGCAACCGTCCTCGCGCGGACGCTCTATTTTTTATTTTTTTATTTTTATTTTACGTGACGGCGACCGCGCCTTCCGTCACGCGAATATGAGTCCTGCTGGGGTCCGCTGAAAGAGATGGGTTTGTGAGACCCTAATTAAATCTGGAGTCACCCTTCGAGGGAGTCTTCGTCGCCGGTCGTAAAACACATGACCGGGAGAAGGGTACAGGAATAGCTCGCCTTTGGCGCCCGCGGAATGATGATGACGGACGGAAGAGACGTCCGCCGCTCATAGCGCGCGAGTCCCCGGAAAAAATAAGATAGGCAAAAAGAAACGCGCACCCGGCGAGCCGCACATATCCGTTCGATGCGGCTCAGCTCGCGCGTCTCCCATGCATGCGTGCGCGTGAGAAGGCGGCGCACGCCAAGCCGATGCCGTGTGGCGTGTTGCTCTCGCTCACTCGGTCTCTCTCTCTCTCGACGTCGACGACTTGTTGTCCGGTCGTCGTCCGGGCAACAGAAATCGCGAGTCGTTGGCGTTCGAGCATTCTGTGGCCCCTGCTACGCGGGCGGCCATGCATACCCGACCGGCGGCGCGAAGCCGTGCCTGCCGGGAGGGGAGGAGGGTGGAAAGGAACGTGCTGACGTAGAGACGAGGAGACGCGAGCGGGTGTCTCTTTCTCGATGCGTTGCATGTGGCGCGGGCTTGGTTTCCTCTGTGTGTGTGTGTGTGTGTGTGTGTGTGTGTGTGTGTGTGTGTGTGTGTGTGTGTGTGTGTGTGTGTGTGTGTGTGTGTGTGTGTGTGTGTGTGTGTGTGTGTGTGTAATGCTAAAGGGTCGTCTTTTTTCAGTCGCGTACACGTGCCAGACGTGGCGCATACCACGGGGTCTTGGGAAAGTTGCGAAACCGTGTCGGCTGTCGGCGGCCACACCTATGACAGGTTGTTGCAGCGCCTGGTTGATCATCAGAGCCCCTTAGCGAGAGGCGTTTGCGCCATCCGAGGCCGTCACGTTTGGGCTGCGAGTGCTTCGTCACGTGCACTACGTGGCGAGCTCGCTTACGCGGCCTGTGACACCGTCTAGAAGGCGCGGTCGTACCTCGCAAACGGCGGCGCCACAGCGGTCAGACTGTACTGCCGAACACGGACGCGAGCAGACTGACGGAATGGACGAGTTTGGAATGGCGATAACATTTTGCACAAATCATTAAACCAGCACCGAAAACCAACGCGACACAAAGAGCGGAGAAAGTGGACGAAACGAACAACCGGTTCGGTAAACTGTGTGCATCTGACTAAACCCGCGTATTCATCGGCCGTATTCTCTCGAAGCGAGCAGAGCGGATTGTCGGTTCGTGTCTCTTGATCACGCAAATGCCAGCGAGTGAGTCGTGTCGAGCTGGCGTAGCCGCAGGTTTGGGCGACTCCCTAAACATTAAAGGCGCTTCGGCTGCTTGCTGTGTTGGGGTCGAGAAGGTTACGTACAATCGCCTCACTTTCCAGGCTTACGTTCTCGATTATCGAATGCGCTTGCGACTGCCAGTTAGCCGTTCTGGATAATCTTATGTTGGTGGTGCACATAAACATGAGTAGCGGTAGTCTTCATCGATTACTTTCGGGTCACTTTCGCAAAATTTCGCGTGACCTCGAACCGGGCGCGTCTCGCCTACGAGCATCCCTCCTCGTCCAGTGCTGAGTTACGCGAAACATCGCGTATGTGATCGACCGAGAATATGTCGGCGTCTACCAGCACGCTGACACCTCTAGTACCTAGTCACACGAAATATCGCTAAATCTAGTCGACTGAAACACGGCCTCAGTGCTCTCGGCATCTAGCGGTTCGAGAGTTGTCGCAGTTCCCACGACGTCTTGCGATTCCGCCTTCGTCGATTCCGCCTTCAAGGAAACTAGTCGGCTTGGTACACACTTTGCTTTTAGATGCGAAGCATCTTATGGTCGTGGCTATGTCACTTCCTCCCTCCCTCCGCCGTGCGGCGTCCACACCCCTACTGCGCATCCTCCTCCCCTCCTCTCCGGCTCTCCTCTCCGACGCCCCTCTCCTCTGCGGCTCCGCGCGCGATAATGCGAAGCAGCTTAGGTTAGAGACGCGACGGCAGGCGCCCCAGAGGCACCGGCAAAAGTTACCGACGCCGCGCGCGTTCGGTGCGAACGCGGGCAAAACGCCGACGGCGTCGACAACAGTTCTGCGCGTTGCTGGTGCTGCTGCATGTCCAAGTTTATACAGCTGAGAAAAGTACCTTGAGTCGACCACATGGCTGCTTCGCATACTACTCAGGGCTCCCCTGCGGGAAGATGGTGTATTTTTTTGTTACACGTTTCGGATGCATCATCAACAACCAAGTTTATGTCCACTGCAAGACGAAGGCCTCTCCCATCGACCTCCACTTAGCCCCGTCGTGCGCCAGCTGACACCATCCTGTGCCTGCATATTTCCTAATTTCACCCGCCTTCCTCGACTGTGCTTCCTTTCCATTGGCAATAATTTCTGTTTAAGTGATAGGCATTACATGGCCGGCCAAACCCCATTTCCTTTTCTTCACCTCAGCTAAACTATCGCTTACTCCCATTTGCTCTCAGATCCTGGTATGCTCGCACGCCAGGTTCAAATGCGCACATTGCGAGTGATCGTTGCTTAGAAACACTGAAATCGGAGCTTCTGATAGGCCGTGTGGCCGGATTCATTCTACGCGGACCTCTCCACCCCCCAACGCTATAAGAGTGTGAAGAGGATAGGATACTTCATATATTCTACAAAGATTGTGAGTGCTGATTGTGCAATACAAGCCCCACGAAACAGCCAAGAAAGAGATATGGTCGAATTCAGGAGCTGCTTAAAACTTGGAGGCCCATGCATACAGTGCGTTAATATAAATGGAATATTAGGTTTTCATTTAAAGCCGGCAATGTTTCCGGCTCTCGCGCTGAATGAAAGTTCTAGGGGAGGGTTCTTTGACGTTCTGACTTTTGTAGGGTTGGTTTGATCTCAGATTAGGGGTTCCCTTTTATATTGGTGCAGAGCGTACATGGCCTATAGTGGATGCCTCAGCTGGTTTTCGAACCATGTGTTGCAAGTGCTGAAGCAGTGCACATGCTTGCCGCGGAGAGCTTTTTTTTTTTTTTAGAGCGCAGCTCGTAGGTGCCCGTTACGCGTTGAGCGGCGGCGTCCTTCAGCTAACCGAGCGAACGAGCTCATCGAAAGATGGAAGAGCGAACGCGGAGGGCAGCGAGGGATGAAAGCCTGCGATAGCGAAGAGAGCGCGATGAAGAAAGCGGTAGAGGACGGTATGGCGAAAGCTTTAAAAAAAAAACACTTAGAGAGCTGCGCTCAAATTTCTCATTAGGTCGTATCGTAATCGTCGGTGAACTTTTTTTTCCGGCCTTACACGGGTTTATGTCGAGCTAGTGGTGTACCGCACGGATCGTTTCTCAGCGCTTTTAAGATCCGTTGCTATTTTGTGGGCCATCAATTACAACCTTCTGTCGCTTCTCCTTCTCCTCCCACGTGCATAAGCACACAACACACAAGCTGTCGTGCGCCTGTACGCAGGTTGCTCGCGGAAAATTTTGCTTTGCGAGGAAAACGCGTTTACAAAAAACTCGCGTTGGAGGATTTCGGTGTCTCCGAGCTCGTCGACCTGGCTTCGACTTTAGTAGAAGTGCGGAAACGCGAGAGGTGGACGCAACGACCTCAGCTCTCGCGTGGCGTTCGCCGTGCCCGGTGCGCAGCCTTTGCTCCGAAACCGAATACCGGCAGCGATTGCACGAGTGCGACGCAAGCGCCAAGAGGAGTCGTTCCACGCCCTTCGGCGGCGCCAGCGTACCCTGTAGAGTAGCTCCTAAGCGCGAGGAGAGAAGCGTCGCCGAGTTCACGTTTTCAGGCGCTTCGATGCAGCATGAGCTCGCACAGACGTCCACTATCTCGCCTATAGCGCCCCGAGCACAGCGCTACCAGTTAATACCAAAGCAGCTACTCGGGGCAGTATTCTCGACCGATAACGACGCATAAATATCACTTTCGCGATATTTATGCGCCAACGTTCCTGCCACTGTGCGAAGATAGTCAGCAGGCTTGGAATACCGTTATACCCCGACGCGAAATCTCGCGAAAGTGATCGCTCGAGAATAGCGTGCTGAGAACTGGGACTTACCTGTCCAGCCGACTATAACCGTTGCTCACAGTCTTTCAAACCAAGCAGCAACGAAATATCGTTTTGTTCGCCTCGCATCGAGGTGCTCGAGTGCTCTGGGCAAGAGTACGGACCATCGTTACATCACCCCGCTATGGGACAAGCAGGCTGCAATGCGCTCTTTGTTATCGGACACTGCGTTCTAAGGAGGGACGGCGTCTTGATTATGTTGATCCCTCAATTGATCGCCCATCGCTTTCCCATACACCTTTCTCTTTTTTCCAAATCACGTCGTCCTTCTGCCGCCCCTAATATCTTTACCTGTGGCGTTTCCCCTGCCTCGCTCGGCTGACTGGCGGGTTCATTTTCGCGGTCCCGTCAGTCAAGCAACACTGAACGCTCGAAAGGAGAGAGAGGGGGGAAAGGTGCGTAAGGTTTCACGAGTTGACAAAATGCAAAACTAAAGTTCGTGACGGTGCCCGCACCGTTGTGTGTGTTTTCGAGGGATCTCCTTTCGCTGATGTGTCACGTCCATCGTGACGGCCCCTGTGCGCCACCTAGCTTCGCCGACAGAAGCGGACATGGCGAAATAATTCTGCCTGCAGTCGCACTTCTCTTCGGTTGTTATTTTCACTTCGCGTCGTCGCAGATTTATGTGATGGGATGGCGAGCAGAAATGTCGCGACCTGCTAGCACTCCCGGGTACTGGATACCGGGCCGCAACACTCCAATTTCTAGTAATACAGTGTTTGGCCGCTCGCGCGTACCGCGTTTCTAGGTGGTTTCTTTCGCCGAGGCGCTCGAACGTAATCATATGGTTCGCATGAATGCAACCCTTGGAAGCGTGGCTGTATGGCTGAGTGGTTACGGCGCTCGCTTCGGGATCATGCCTGCGCTGGTTCGAATCCCGCCCTATCCAGAATTTTTTTTCTAAATATCACGCTTTTCTTTTTTTTCCTCTCTGTTTGCCAGCGCGGTCGCTTGAACCCCGGTGCCACGGCGGCAGCCGTGGTGCCGGGCGCCGACGCGAAGCGGCGGTCGTTGGGGTGTTGCGGAGCGCAGCGTAGCAACACCCCAAATAAAAAAATGTGGTTGATCCCTCTTATATAGGAATCGGTATAGAACATGAAAGTGAAACGTGTCTTCACAGAAGTAGTGTAATGTTTATTGCACATTGATATATAATGTCTATTGGTGTTTTGTGGCTAAAGCGCCCTTAGGCGTTGATGCACCCACGCTGACGCCTGGTGGCACGTCTCCTCCATCACGACTACCAACGTCGATGACCATGAGCAACCGTCGTGCATATGGAAGCTGCACTACGCTGCACACGCTAGCACAACGCGAAAGACGAAGCACGTAACTGACACACTAATACAACGCGCAAGACAAAGTACGTAACTGAATCGTCACCGAGTCAAATCAGCGCGTACAGCGCGTCGTAATTGCAGCCTCCGCGATCAACTTCAGAAACATTTTCAGAGCTAATTGCGGAGGCCACGCTCCGCTGTGCTGAGTACGGTGAACGCCACCTAGGTGGCGTTGGTAGTGCTTCTTGATGCCAGCGTCCCTTCGAATGCTGGCATCGAGGCGTCGTAGTGCTGAGACCACCGAAGCGTTCACTGTCGGTGCGCGTTAGTGTCATAATGCAGTACTTCTCTTTTCTGCTCGTAGGCGGCGGCACCGCCCCGAGCAAGAGCGCGGGTACACGGAGGAGTGTTAGATATATAAGGCGCGTCTGTGTAGCTCTCTGCAAATGCGTTTGTGGCGCAATGGGTTAAACGCTCGGCGATCTATCGTCGCGGACCGAGAGGTCGTGGGTTCGATTTCCAAATTTTGCATGTTTGTGGAACTTTTTCTTCTGGTTTCTTTCTTTGTATTATGTTCTATGACGTATTTCCGTGACGGAAATACGTCAGTGAAGTATTGGTGGACCCCGGCATAAAACACTTTCGTGTTAAAAGATACTGCTCCAGTCAGGTAGACTGCTCCCTCCATGATAGTGAGATTATATTTGGATCATCAAAACAGTGATGCGTTTATAATACCACCGATCCCAACAGCAGGCTAGTCACCACCAGCCCAGCGTTTTCTCCGTCAACGCCTCGTCCGTTCCAACGGCGGCGGCTAGAAACATGGTACGCGCGAGCGGCGCAGCGTGCATGGCGCCAGCGGTCGAGCGCTGTATCTACTAGCAATTGGAAATACGCTACCGGGCCGGCGGTTGTGCGAAGCGCAGGCTTTACACTATCGCTGCGACAATCTTTTCACTTGACTTTAAATGTCACTCCGTGGTCCTCAACGCGCCAATATACGAGTGCACGCAGACTGAAAACAGAGCTCGACTCTTACGCGCAAGTTTTATTAAGTCAAGTTGTACCGATTGGCTCGCTACTGTCCGTACAAGGCGCCGACTTTTCTTTCTGATTCCTCTCACCAGCCTAACTTGGAGTGGTGAATAATCTAGGTTTTTCTCGGAACGCCAGAAATTGCGAATACGTGCGCCCTTCCATTTCGCGCGCCCAGTTTCTCCCTGAGCGTGTCTTTACCTTGACTCGCCTCCGCGTAATAATATACCGGCCTGTCTGCAGTCTATCTGATCGTCTCTCGTTCGTGCCGTGCGGACTGCGCCGTGTCCGTGCATATAATACCGTGTCAGGCACGAGCATCTTATATAGTAGCTCGTGCTGCGCTCGGCCAGTTGCTGAATGCTCTTCCCGACTGTCCATTGCGAAATCAGAAGCGGTGAACAATTTACATAAGAACTCTACGCTTTATTTTATTTTTCCCCCTTGTTTTTTCGCTTATCGCTCGCGTGACGTTACAGCGTGCCGCTTCCCCTCTGTTCGGTAGGCGCGCTCTTTCGTCCTTGGAGCATTTATCTGCATCGCTCAGATTCTCCATGCGTTGCGAGCGCGTTTCCGTGTAGAGGGCTCGTTGGGGGTTCCGTTAAGCAAGCCTGCTGTGCAGGCACACTGCGCTCGAGCTTTCCTTATACTGGCAGCAGCGCCAGACCGCGTAGCCTGTAGCGAGCGAAGGAAGCATATCTTTGTGTAGACGTTATGGGCTTTCGACGTTATGCATTCACGATGCCCTCTATAGAGCAATCGTTCGTCTCGAGGCAAGAGCTTCCATGTTCTTTTCTGCAAAGGTTGAAAGGGGACAGGGAGAGAGGATAGCGTAGCAAGAGTAAAACTATTTGCATATTGCGCAGTAGTGTAAAAAGTGAATAAATTCGCTTCCTCTCGTGTATGGATGACGGGCCAATAGCGTTCTTGTACCTCCTGCTCACCACCGCACCGCGCATTTGAGAACGCATGGCGCCGGCTCGGCTTCGTGGGGTTGTGGAGGGTTGCGGCATGTTTACTCTTGCAGAGCACGAAGCCTGGCATATGCCGCAGAAAACACCGAGTCTGAAACCGTGAGACTGGGCTGGAAAATGATCCGGCGCAGCGTCGGTCTTCTCGGTCCGACCCGCGCAGGGAAAGCGAAACTTGCGCAACCCAAAGGCCGTCGTGACAGCAACAGGCAGCGCACATAAATTAGTCCGCCCTACTCCTACACGCGGGAACGATGGGGCCCCTGGTGCCAACGGCAAAGCGCCACATTCCCGCCCAGATAGCGTTGCTCCGAAGCCCAGGCCCCGGGTCGTTGTGTCTCCGTGGACGAAACGGGGAGTCGTAATTCTCTCAGAAGAAAGCTATCGACCCGAACGAGGGGTGGTATTCTTCAGCCATAACGTGACTCGGTGGTATATACTTGTCAGTCAGATTTCCAGTGCAGTACGATGCCGTATTAGATCGACTATTCGTCGTCACAAAGCCATAGGTTTACGCCAAAAGGGACCTCGTAGCGAAGATCTGAGTAATTACTTCCGCCTAAATTGCAGATAAAGCTTTGGGCCACTGGTGACAGAAGTAAACAACAGGTTAGACAAACGGCGGCTAATTCGTGGAATTACCACAGGTGGCACCCCACGCTTCGTTCTGTTCAGTGACAATTCGAAAGACACCCTCGATTAGTAGTGGGTACGAAGTGCTGACGTGGCGTTTTAACACTGCATCGGGACTTGAAGGTGCTAGGCAACACTGAGTTCAGGCTGTTGACGTAATGCAGAAGCATGGCTGCCTGTTGTGCCAAGCAGGTAGTTATGTGGTATTTCGGGTAGGTGACAAGTAGGCAAGTAAAGAGAAGTCGGCCTTCGTAGCTATGAGGCCCTCAGAAGTAGCCAGCTTGGCGCAACACGGCCAAGCCATGTCGAACATTTTAAATGCGTTAGCATGGAGCGGAGAGAGAGAGAGAGAAATTTATTTACAGAAAGGCAGAGAGATCGGCCTGAGCTGTAACTTGCTCTGGCCTGGTACTCTACACCGGGGGAAAGGGACGGGGAGGAAAAGGCTTAATGAATGATGATGATGATAAGAGGAGGAGGTGTGTATATACAAGTTTACAACGTTGTGGCATCTCTAAAGCCGTGTGTCCAGCCCAGTGGCTTGTAGAAATACTATAACGGCACTGGTTATCAGGGCTGCGCTGTTTGCATTGGGCCAAGGACCTAACAGAAACTCGTCTGATAGCGGCCTCTTATCGACTTTTGCAATTGAAGAGACCAGTTTCTGTCGTTCTTGCGCGTACGCGGGACAAACGCAAAAATATATGATCAAGTGTTTCTGGTACCTGGCAGTATTCACAATAGCATGGAGCGGAAAAAGTGTATGTGCGTGACGTGTTCCCGGGAAGTCTGACTCTAGGTAGAGAGAGCTAAGAAGAGCGTGTGTGTATACGGTGTAACTGGAAGCACATCACCGCCAGTTGCGCATCGCTTCTCCGAGAAGCAGGACGTGTGTCGAGTAAACTTCTGAACAACACTTTGCAATGAACGCGGTTTAAATCATCCATCAGGGAGATCAGACAGGTGCGACGTAATGTTAACTCTTTTCTCTCGCATTTACACTATATACCCACTGAATGTTGTTGCCGCTGCTCGACAGGCACGCGTCTTGCGCCTAGCGGTGTGAACGTGCGGAACCGTTTTCTTTGTCGTGCTTCCGCGCATTTTTACCGGCCGCCACTCGTGGCGAAATGCATTTGCATCGCGCACGGCGATGCGGCTATCAGCGTTCCGGTAAAGGATCGACACGTGGTTTTCACGTTTCTGTTGCCGCTGACGTATTCTCGGCCTGGCAACTTGAAGGAACGTAACAAGTTATCCCTGAACCTGTAGAAGGGTTCACTTACCCGTTCTCCCGATGTTTAAGGACATGCCCGCTCCGTATAGCGTTCGAAGTTATGTAGGCGGGAAGGTGTCGATAGCCTTTGCCTACCGCTTAATGCGTGACGGTACCTTCACACGTATCTCTTTACATCCCCGTCACACACATGAAAGTGAAAGGCGTGTATATAGTGGGAGTGTAGGGGAGTGAACGAGTCTCTTCTCATTGTGTCGGGGGAAATGCACTTCCCATTGTCTGGTACCCGCGATGCACTGTCTGGATTGCGGGCTTTCGTGCATAAGCTGCGCCGAATTATTTCCACCGCCTCTGCGTGAAGTGGATTTCTGCAGAGCACGAAAGCAATCCTTCGTCGCGACTCTTGGTGTGTATCAGGACTTGTTCCTGGGCTAGTTGGTTCATCTGATTCTCTTAATCTTCTAGTCTGATTCTCTTAATGAACAGCGTGGTTCCGACTCGGGAGCCTCGCTCGGGCGAGTGTCCGCTCCCGCCGTGTGTGGCGTGATCCCTGCGACTGTCAGTTCGTTCGCGTGTCCGCGGTGGCGTGTGTGTTGTGTGTGTGGTAAGATTTGAGCTCCCAGTTTCCGGCTGGCATACGCTGCGAGCGTTGTGGTTGCTGACTAACTTGTTCCGCCGGGCATCTGGCTGAAGGCGGCGATATTTTGCCCGGGTTCTCGGAAGCACGTCTTGTTAAGATAGATTTAGAAATAGCTGACGCTAACTGCCGCGCACATTCTAAGTGCCACCGACAAGGGCCCCCGATGCATCTTTGCGAAATGTGCGCCGTCTCAATCTCGGGAGGCCGCGCGCCTACCAGTTCCCTAAACGCTAGATGGAACGCGCTGCGGTCATTCGGCTACCTCGGAATGATGGGGCGGCTTGTGGATTTGTCTAATTTTCGTTCTTGCGGCACCCGACTTTCTGGTTGCTTTATTTATTACGCTTTATCCCTCTAAATTTCCGGGCAGTCATTTTTCTAAACGCCACGAAGGCAATGAATTTCAGCACTCGTCCATGAGCATTGCCTGTTGTTGCATTTATGACGTGGTACTTTATGAAAATGGTGAACTTGCGAACTCACGGAGCCCTTCATTCCCGTGCTGGCAGGACCGCCATACTTGCTTACGCTTTTAAAGCAAAGCTTTATTTGTCTAGGCGAAATCGCCTGTGTACAGAAAACTATCATCATCAGCATTGGCTCGTGTCACTGCTCTCGCGTTCGTCGTCGTCTGCTTCCACAGCTGGCTGCGTTGCCGCTAATTCTAGCGTAGAATTTCGCTTCTCTTCTGCCGTCGTAATGGGGAAGCCGCGTTTACGGGGGGGTATGAGCCGTTCGTTGTCTTAGGTAACGGACAGATTTAATTTTCAAGCAATTTCAAAAGAATCGCAAGCGGCAATGGCAGGGCGAGTGCTGCTAACCACGCCGCCGAGCAAACTGGAGACATCGAACGTAAGCGACAACGGCGGACTGCAGGCATACCGTCAGCGACGTCATTCTCTCCGTCACAGCCGAACGTGTGTGTAACCTCATTATTGAGAAATACTTTAATGAACCCTCGGGATTCACCCAGTGGTGAACACCGGGGCCGCACGTTTCAGCTTCGCTAGTTAAGCATCTTGACGGAGTGGAAGGGCCGACGTTTTCTTTCTTTTTTTTTAAGTTAGGCAGCTCTAGCTTGTCTGTAAACGTATTTCTCTTTACGGATTACTGGGTTACAGGCCTACCGGAGGCGTAAGCGTGTGCAGCCAGGTTATTGGTGCTACCTGGTGGTTCGAGGTTTAAATAAAAAGGGCACACATTTAGTATTTCAACAGCCTAGTATATTCTACTTAGCTGCGGGTGCTACGTAATCGTTACATGCAGGCTTTTTTTTTTTTTTTTTCGCCTAGGGCACATGTCTAATAAAGCTTTGTGGTTAAACAAATCGTCACAAGATGTCACTGTCAACGTTGTTACTGCCGTCCACGTTTCCGGTAGCTAAAACTTTCTAGTCTACCTATGTTTATAGCGATGCAGGTCATTGCTTTTGCGAGAGAGCTTTCAGTGAAACGCCTGTTTTGCAAGCAGGAAAAAGAAAAAGACCACGCAAATGTGGTATTTTTCGTGGCTAGTGACCTGGGGCTTCACATTCCCGATCGGTCAGAGGTAGGCCACAGAACGGAAGTGGCCTACGAAACGTCCCTGCGCGACTCGGAAAATGCGACGGTGCGTTGAAAAGGTTCATCCATGCGAAGACATCGACCTCTCCGACTGCTAGGACGCATTGTGCTCTGGGGAGGCAGCGCTTGTACTATAGTTTCAGTTTGTGTACTTCCGCCCCCCCCCCCCCCCCCCTTTTTTTTTTAAAGTTCACGTCGGTTCATTTGTTCCCTGGTTCCAAGCGCAGATAAGCATTTACGCATGTCCACCCTCTCGCGGACATCGGCGAGATTTTATCCTTAGTATTCTCTCCATATATATCGTTTCACTGTCGAAAAGAAAGTATTTGGGTCATCTTAGGGAGAAATGAGTGAACCCGGTATCAGTATACGTATCGTCGATGTTTATCTTGCGCCGCTCGAACGCCACGAAATTGCTTCATTTTGAGAGATGAGGGAGCAAAAATAAGACATGAAAAACAAAGTGAAACAAAAAATGACGTGTGCAAAAAAAAAAAAAAATGAGGGGAGGGGTGGCTTATGGTGTACGTCATTGCTATTGTGTTAGCGTAAGTCGCTCATCTTGAGGCCTGTACACTGCGGCGGCATATCATACACTGGAAAGAGCCGTGGTCGATGGCACTTAGCTGACATTTCCACTGGCTATGTATGCAAGAAAGGGACTGGAAACGCGACGAGAAAATGTCGCCGCGGTGGGCCAAGTGCAACGTGTGCGCGTGCCTATAGGATTGTGCCGTTATCGTTGCTCGATTGTCTTAGCGGTCTACAGTTGCGTAGGGGGGACACTCGAAGCCGCACCCACATTTCGTCTCTTACGACTAGCGATACTTGAGTCGCCGCTGTTGCCGAAGGGACCTTGTGCGAGCAGCCCGCGTAATTCCTGACAAATCCAGAATGGTTCTTGAGAGCGTCGTATACAGGTGTTTGTTTTTTAATGACCATACAGAACTTCTAAGCATCGCTGTGTCACGTAGCTTAATTCTAGTCATTGAGCTTGATTACTCGGAAGAAGCGGACATTCGCACAAGAAATCGAAATGCATAATCGACTAATTAACAAAAATTCACTAATGAACTTTTCCATTGCGTTACGGCGCATATTGCAATTTACGTAATTGTAGCCGGTGAGTTTACTTGGAACGAATTCAAAGGATCGCGCGGTTTTAGATATATGCATGCGCCCTGGAACATGCGGTAAAAGTGCACGATTGTTCCAGTTAGTTTTTTAAGCAAACCGACGTTTTATGCATTGAAGTACACAAATAACTGGGACGCCCATGTATTTCGTCGCACACGTTGGGAATGAATATATCGAAACTGCGGTCAATCTGAAAATTTGTTCCAAGCGGATGCGCCTTGCGAACTCAAGGGCTGCAATTCGTAAATAGCAATATGTGCCGTAAAGTGATTAATTAAAACGTTTATTAGTAGACTTTTGTTAACTAGTCGATTATGCGTTTCGATTTCTCGTGCGAATAATGTCCGCCTCTTTGAGTAATCCAGTTCAATGACTAGAATTATGCTATCTGCCACAGGCGATCTTCAAAAATTCTGTACGGTCAAAAAAAAAAAAAAAAGGGGGGGGGGGGGGGGGGACCGTCGGTATATGATGGAGCGTGTGTACACAGGCGCTTATATCGTCTTCAGAGTTAACGACTGTTTTGACTGTATTGGCGGCTGTCTGGAATGGCTATCGTTACGTAAATAGATAGTAACAGTGCATTTTTCTTTTTCGCTAACGTACTAAAGGCAGTTGCGAAGAGCACGATGCAACGAGTGCGATGCCTTCCGAGAAACACATCCGAAGGAGAACTAGTATCAACGGATAAATTCGTTTTAGTACAGCGTGTATGAGAGCAAACGCGAAGACTGAGTTAACGCTGCTTGCGTGTACGCTGCCTTTGTGATTCAGGCTCCAACGTTGAAGGAATGAATCGTGGAGATTGCGCATTCAGCGCTCGAATGAGTTGAGTTAAAGAACTGATTCAGCAGTTTCACGAAGCCACCCTTTATGAAGAATATGAAATGACTCCAAAGCGTCGGATTATTTTTTTTTTCTTTGTTCGTGATTGTTTACTTTCGAGGATTCACTTCGCTCTGTAGCTTCTTTTATATCATCCACCACTCGCGGCCGCGCGGGCCACTGTCGAAGCTCCAAAAAGGAATAGCGTTGGAATAGAATCGTTTTATGATGATGATTACATTTCCCCGGCTCTGAACGCCCATATCTACGCGGCGTCGGCGGGCGTCATGGCCGGCGTCGTCTATAGTGTACGCGCAACGGCTCCTCCGTTATCTGGCGAGCAGGGTGCAAAGGTTCATTGCACCTGGTCGTTAATTGCCACGCCAGCGCTCTCGGCACCCTCGGGAAGACCGCGCGGTGTGCGCAGATGCGCAGCGGTGCCCTTGCGCACCGTGCGCAATGTGTGCTGCGTCGGCAACGGATGACACAGCTGGCGGATCGGATCAGACGACCGGGCGCCGGAACGAACAAGCAGCCCGTCGTCGGTTGTTCGCTTCGACTGCCGGAGCCTCCTCGCGTTGCTTGCGTTTTACGCCGTCGTCGAGTTTATCGGCCGTTTATTCAGGGCCCATGTGTGGCGGCAGGGGAACTCGCGATCGTTCCTTGAGCGTGTCGTTGCCGGGCTGTTTACAACAGAAGATTGCGGTATTTGGCAATCTTCAAGTTATCCAAAAAGTAAAAATTCAAATTCAACATTATTCTGCTGGGTCTAGGAAATAGATAAATATGCCCTAACGCTACAGAGCAAGCCGCAATGCAGTAAATGCGGTAGTTTCTTCTAAATATGGTCACAACTGAGACACAGTTCACAAAAACCATGTATCTCATGCTTAATCTTGAAAATTTATTTCTAAATCACAGTAATCACTTTCTTTAAATTATATATAGTTGGAATCTACAAGAATTTAGCTTTTTTATGGTATATACGACAACTTTATACCTAAGTAGAAGAGCCGCCTCGGTTGCTTCAAAAGTTCTGAAAATGCTCGTGCCGCCAGAGTGGGACCGCCACCTTAAGAAGACTAATAGAACGGTGCAGTAACCGTTGTGTCGTTACCGAATGCCCAATGGCACCGTCCGGGACGACGCTAAAGCGTTCTTTTCCTCTTTCGGTCTCATTTTATCTATGCCTCTGTGTACATAGGGGAGATCAGGGCCACTGTTCGTTAGACCCCAGAAGAAGAAAAAAAATTGACGTGTGCCAATCTGAGAAACTGATACATCAAAGACAGCGAATCTGAGAGATTTGTCACACCTTTCGTCGGAAGTACGAGGGGTCTGTTTGCTTGCTGTTTGTTCTTAGTGCTGAATCATCACCGACGCTTTGGTCAAAAGGCCTTTTCCTGGGCTCCTCACGCAGGCTGCGTTGTTGACCACGCCGTCAGCTTTCAGCGCTCTGACGCAGGTGTTGTTGCTGACTGATCTTCAGTTAACATTTGATACGATCACGCCGCCGCCGCGCGAGAGCGCTTGTGAGGTTCCCTTAGCAGCTTCGCTGTAAAAAAAAAATAATAATAAATAAAAAATGATATTAAAGAACGGGGTCTCCGCCGAATTTGACAGTAATCTCGCCGAGCGCCACCGTCACACATTTTGGACTGGGACGAGGTCATTCACATTTTGCCGTTGCTGGCGCAGTACTCCCGAAATCGCGGTCTGCGCAGCATGCAGCAGCGACGGGCGGAATAGTTTTTAGTTATACGTTGGCAACGTCCTGTGCATCGGCTTGTCGGCAGACCAAGGGCGATGTGCTTCAAGTTTTTATCTTTGCAAGTTCGCCCAACAGGTGGTGTGGCCTCATGTGCGGACCTTTTTAAGCCCTAGCCATATCTCACTTCACATAATCATGTTTATCGCGGCAAAAAAATGGTCGTCGCTCGGCATCCTTGGAATACGATGAGCGAGCAGAGCGGGGAGATGAAGCAAACGAGGGAGCACCACGGCCTCGGCACGGCGCGACCTGCGCGCCTACAACCCCGGTTCTTGTGCGCGCGAGAAAAGCGCAGCGACGACTTGGTGACGTCGCAGTCACCGTTTGTATGCGGAGTCTCTGCATGCAGCTTTCAGCGTGCTACTAATGAACAAGGGAGAGTCCTAATGTACAAAACTGTGTGACTGGAATGGAGTTGAACTTGAGTTTTGGGCACCCACCCCACGAGTGTACTGGTGTAACGTTGTTCCAGAGGCGTTGTTTTAGTGGTTCTAAGGGCTGCACATGTGACACGTATGTAACACCGCCGAATGAAAAACACACACTGGGACGCGCATTTGAAAGTTCGATGCTTGACTCCCGCCAGAATTTTTTTAAATATGAGAAATCGCCGTACATGCAAGCATGCATCTGGACTTGCGCTTGGCGCGACACTTTGGCGTTAAGCGTCTACGGACGCTTGGAAACAATGATCATAGACCACGCATCGACATGCGAACACCATTGAAATCTTGCACACTTTTCTTAACAATGGGTAAAAATGTTCACCGGTGACAACAGTGCTCACGCGTCGCGCCCAGGAAACGCTTATACACAATTCCTTCGGTTTTCCTCTGTAGCCGGAAAGCGACGGACAGCTTCACGCCTTGTTGCTTGACAAATGAACTGGGGAAAGTCTGGGAAGGTCAAGAGGGGGCAAATTTCGTCTTTTCGCCTCCCCGGTGATGCATGAACGCTTCGCAAGAAGAAAAAAAAAATGAACACACACTTGCGGAAGAGATTCGCGAGGTAGTTCCCAGCTTCCTTTAATATCTACTGACCTTTCGCAACCTCGGTAAAAGTCTTGCGGGACCTCCTTGAAGATATCGGTGATTTCTAGTATGTTCGCTTCGAATTTGTATCGCGTTTACGTTCTCTCATTGTTCCCCTCTAAAGTCTTCTCATAAACCTTTTCACGGCACCGGAGACCGGACGGTTCTGTCACAGTATACAAAAAGCGGCTGAACGCTCGTCCTTAATAAAGTTTATCCTCCGCTCCGTTCAGCTTCATTTCTGTACAGCCAGCTGATGGCTGCCGCAGTCCAGTCTTGAATATGGCGGTGCGTTTCGAAGGGTCCGTGAAAGGACTGCTCGTGCGAAGGCTGAATGCCTCGGCGTGTTTTTTGCAGCGGCAGATTTTAGGAGCCTCCAGTCGTCTGTGTTTGTGGGGACGATCTCCGAAAGAATCCGCACAAGTCGGCGTCTAGGGGGTAGTGAGGTTGAAACATACTTAGATAGTAGAGAGTATTAAGATAGATTAGGGGGCCCCAACGCTTTCATCCCCCTAATCTAAAACTCTCTAGTACAGCTACGTGCACACAAAGTTGGGTCAAGTTGGCTTGTCAGGTTTCTGTAAACGTGAACGGGTCGGGCCGAACAGGCGCCGGTGCGAATTCGGTTAACCCGCCTGCAAAGCGTGGTGGGTCGACTTGCCCAACCCGCTTGGCAAGATGCGCATGTAAACGCGGTCTCGTGGTGCTGGGTCAGCTCGATTTCTGACTGGACCCGTCTAGTTCATCTAAACGAGGAGAATAGTGACCGCAGCATACCTAGGTGATTGGGCAAGTCCTTTAAATGGACACTGAAAATAAGAGCAACGCTTAATCAGTTTAGCCTGGTAAAGTGTTCTTCGAAGACCAACAGTTTGTTCATTCAATTTGGCACTGAAACCGCGTCGCTATAATATACGTTAGTGTGACCTGACGTCACGGATTTCAAACGAGTTTTACTCCTGTTCGGGTCATTTTGGCGCGGACAGTGTCCCAGAAACCTGCTATGTGGATCCAGTCTGGCTCTTCTAACATGTATTGTAGGCCCTCCCTATAGACCCGGGCGTATGCGCCGTCAGAATTCATGACGCCACGGTGAGCTAGTTCGGAAAACTAAATAGCGGAGCCGCCACCCGTTTTTAAGTTTTTGCATCTTTTCCGGCTTTGTGTAGGCTATGCTTCCTCTCACGCCTAGAGTGGCCGTTTTACTACAGTAGGAGCGTAATATTCTGTTATATATTCCTCCTCTCTGTTTGTTTCATATTATTATTATTATTATTATTATTATTATTATTATTATTATTATTATTATTATTATTATTATTAGAGTAGCTTCAGCCAGATGCTGCTTAAAATCTGTTGCGTGCACGGTGATGGTGCGTGATTGCCAAGCTAGCGTCGCCACCCGACTCGTGTATTGCTGATCCGTCGCTCACTGTTGGACGTGTTGCTTCGGGAGCTCGATTGCCAATCTTCGTTTATAATTCCTTCCTTTAATTTTACCTTGAGGTTTGTGTTTTTTCTACCGCGCTCATGTTTGGTTCCATATATACGCTTGGGCGCAAAAGCATGCTACCGAGATGTTTTCCCGTGGTACCTCCTCTGGCTGCCTGCCCTTGCGAAACTGTTTTCGAGAAAAATGTTTTCACATGCGTGAGTGGAACGCTTTGCGTTAGTTCCCGTAACCCGAACTTGGCGTTATATAAAAATAGGCCTTCGTAGAATAAGGCCTGGCGCACCCTTGACGAAGGAACAAGAAACTGATCGTACTCGTCGTTCATATACGTGGAAGGCCAGAATAAAGGCCAGCGTCGAATCTTCTTACCCTGTATTGTGTTTGACGACGCTTGCCGTGCAATAATGACGTCTACCCACGCATCGGGCGCTCGTGTCGCGCATCGCGGCAGCCGTTTTATAATAATAAGCGCGTTGGCGTGCCCTTTGGCGGCGCGATTTGCGAGTCCGGCGACGCCGTAGCTGCGCGGCGGTCGCCGCCGCGCCACGCAGTCTTTTCCGTCGACTTCGGTCAGCGCGCGTATGTCGGAGTGAGTCAGCCGATCTTCTTCTCTTGCTTATTGCATACCGTGCGGAACGCCTGGAACGTTCGACTAGAGCTGCTCGTGTCAGTCATGTCCAGCTGTGCACGGAGAGACGCGTCATCGCGACCGCGTAGTTTCCTACAGAAATTGTTAGAGGGGGAACACCGTGGCGCTTTTCTCTAACGGTAGTTCCAAGCGTGTCCCTGTAACGCCTAACGTATCTTGTATGCCACGCTGGTTTTGATACCTCGAAATTGCGCCAGATTTTTCAGGCTTACTATACTGAGCCGCTTCTCGCGATAAGTGGCTTTCTGGGTATAACAGAGGGGTAAATTGAGAGTACGGCTCAAATTATTATTTCTTTTTCTTCGAGGGCCCCTTTAAAAGGCCACTCCGGCCATTTTTTGACCATGATAGTAGAATTGTTCCGCAAATTCGCAAATAATTTTAAGGAAAAAAAACGCAAAATCGAAGCCTGACTCAGCAGCCCAGCGAACCTCTTTGTGTGACGTCACGAGCGGCACATCAGCGGGGAAGGCGCGCAAGGCATGCCGGTCTCGCCCGCGGGGAGAAAGAATGAAAGCAGCGTGTCATGCAAGTCATGAAACAGCCGCCGACGTCTTGGTGCTCTCATGGGTAACTCTGAAGTGGCAAAGAATCGGGAATTAATTATGGTAATGGGTGCACGTATGGTTATGATAGTAACGTTAATGATAGTAAACTACAATAATGACCGTGACTCAGCAAGAAATGACATTGACTCAGCGAAAAAAATATTAATACTCAAAAACCCTCAGAATGGGTTCGGACGTGGACATTAAGTGAAGGAGACACTAAAGAGATGGTATGGTGGTAGGAGTCAGTCATGAGCATGACTCAGCAAAAATGACAATGACTCAAGCGAAAAAATATTAACACTCAAAAACCACTGAAATGGATTCGGAAATAATGATAGGTCATGGGGGACATGCGTGTCATGTAGGTCATGAAACAGCCGCCTACGTCTTGCTTTCATGGTTTCGTTAACTTTGTAGGTTCCCCCGCACACTGCTCCGCATAACATCGATTACCACAGGGCGTGGGATCTGCCGGTTTTTTTTTTTTCCCTTTTATTTCTTGATAGTTTCTTGATACGAACCACAAATTACGGCTGGCTTAAACAGCTTCGCTGTTAAAATTGTAAAACGTGTTAAAAAAAAAAGTGCTCGCAGCGTGCGGCTCTGGCGGTACTGCAGGCCTTGCCTGGGAATCGGCGCGTCCGGGCTCGAAATGCTCGCAGCTGTGGGATCGATGCACGCGCTCGCCACCTGCGTGCGCAACGTCGAGAGCGAGTGACGCGCTGTATACAGGGACGCGTTAAATGGTTGCACTATTCATGGCGGGGGAAAAGAGAATGTCCCTCTCATGGCTCGCATTGTGCGACTTCATTGCGAAAGAAACGTCTCCCTGGTCGTCGTTTGCGATTCACGAAACTAAAGGTGTTCGGCTTCGGAGGGTGGGTGTATCTTTCACTTAATGGTCTCTGCCGTTTCTGGCGTCTTTCTCGCTAAGCCCCGGAGTATCGAGCTGCGTCGCAGCTTTGAATAATCTCACACACAGTTGCGGGGCTATTGGCCGCTCTGGCGGCGTCTATAGTGAAGTCGCCGCCAGCCGCATGGTGGCGAAATGGCGCGCGCGTGTCGCGACTTCGATCTTGATTCGAATTGGCTACCAAGGGGACCGAGGGTTGCTGTCCGGAAACGATAATAGTTATGAGTGCAATTTCACCCTTTCTCCGGTGTCAAAGTGACTGGCGTCTGGATATCTTCGCTTGTTTTTCGGGTACCTTGCTCTACGTCACTTCCGGCGCCTCTCTCCCCTCGCTCTTGGAACTGGCGGTCATTTGGTGGCATGGCCGACCACTTCTGGCGCGATACGCCAATAACGAGACTGCGCGGGTGCTCTCGCGGTAGTCCGTTTCGTGATGGTTTAGGGCTTGATATGCTTACGATGCGTAACGTTAAGGGGCAGGAAGAGAGCGGTGTGGATTAGAGCAAACGTAGGTGGAACCGATATTCTAGAGACAGAAGTGGAGTTGGGCAGTACATTTAAGGCGTAGGGCAGATGACCGCTGGTCCATTAGAGTTTTTACAGAATGGGTGCCAAGAGAAAAGACAAACGCAGTTGAGGACGGTAGGAAGTGGGATGAAATTAAGAAAAATGCAGACATAAAATGAAGTCAGCTGGCGCAAGACATTGGTAATTGAAGATTGCCTTCGTCCTGCAGATGACATAAATAAATGCCGATGACGATGCTCATCATGCTTGAAAGCTGGGCACTTTGTACTGAGTTCACCATATAACTGTTGCGCATGTCTATTTGCGGCGCTTGGTCTATCGCGAGGTCCCCGAGCTCGAGGTCTCTCTTTCGGGCGTTCTTTCACTCTTGCGTGTCGTAAACGTCCAACCTTCACCGGGCGATGTGCGTCCTGTCAATGCAATCGAGAACGTGTAACGCTGATTCAGAGCGAGGTGTGCCATTCTCCCGCAGGTCATAGCTGCAGTCTGCGTGCTCTGAAAGAGGGAGCTCTCTGAAAATGATCGATCGCGAATACGACCCCGGGTTCTCCGCGCCTTTTTCTTTATATACGATTACAGCGTAAGCAAGCGTGTCAGCAGTCGTCGTGTTCGACATTGGCCTGGGTGTTGTACCTACTTATGGTTTTCTGCTCGCAGTGGCCCGTAATGAGTATGTCACCTCGGCTGAGGCTGCCCGCTTTGCTTCGCGCGTCTTGTCTGGCTGTTTGTTTACGTTTTCGCAGCCGCTTTCTTTATTTCTTTTTGCTCCCTTTCTTCTTTCGCGAGCTTTCGTCACCAGGCCCGTTGAGCAAGCTGGCGGAGAGCGGCGTCCGGTGTGGTTCAGCGGACGCGTCCGTCGCACGCTTGCGTCTCCCGGGGCAACGCGCGTGTTTTGCCTCTTGTTTGGGCGTTCGGGAGAGGTCTTGGTGTGTTTCGACGCGAGCGAAAGTCGAGGAGAGAGGTGGGGAAAAAAGGCTGGCTGGCTGGCTGGCTCGCTTCCCTATATTTATTTATGTATTTATTTCGCTCCCCGCTTCTTTCCGCCGCTGTTGCTCCCGTCGGGGGACAGCCTCGCCGGCGGTTTGTCAATATCGCAGCCTCACTCGCAGCGACCACGGCTGCTGCTACACTGTGGCGAAAAAGCAACAGCCTCGGGGGCTGGTTTCATCGCTGCGGTCATCGCTCCACATCCCCTTTCGGCCACGGCCACACACGGCTTTCAAGCTTCTCCGTTTCTTCCATCTTTGTGTATCTCGTTTCGCCTCCGTTGTTACTTTCGGTTTTCTCATCACGTTTTATTTCTCCGCCGCTGTTTAGATCGGGCTTGCTTAGCTCGGTGGCCCCTTATTATTGCACACCCTGGCGCCGGTGATGGAAGCGAGTGTGTATAGTGCTTTATTGCTTTTCTTTTCTGCAAGGTATGGCGTGACGTTACCCCTTCAGTGTTCCTGTATAAGAGCTAAGAAAACGTAGCTTAGGGGAAATGAGGCGGCAGTGCTTTCAGCTCCAGGCTGCGTTGCGCGCGCAGATGCGGTAGGTTGGGAGGGGTATTTAGCGCATTTGCAAAGTACTCCACCCCACCGCACGGTATGAGTTTTGTTGGAATGGCGACGTGAATACTTTGGGGAAAGAGGCAACTGGCGTTCAAAGAAGAGGCGAGGGTATATAGTCTTACTTTGAAAGCGAAAGTTGCCAAAGCCTGAGTATATCACGAAGCTTGAACAAAAGTAGCCGAAGCGATGTCTTCGTAAATAGAAAGCTTCGTCAGTCGGAGTAGCTTACCGGGGGATCGAAGCCAAGACTACGGTCTCGCAGAAGCACTCGTTCTATCAACAAAGCTGACCTGATGCTCAGCATTTGGCGACGCGAGGGCGAAAACGTCGACTCCCACATCTGAAGTTGGTTAACCTATGGCTGTTCGCCTCACGCATCTGGAGGACACATGCGATGCGATTCGGCGTCTTAACTCCGCTTATGAAAATCCGCAATCAACAAGTTCGAACGTGTTTGCAGCGCGCGGGGGTTGTCATCTTTCTGACACGTCGTATCGGACGCTGCGTCGGACTGCCGTAATTTCCTTCCTGCATGCTTGACATCAGCCAACGTCCAGCGGCCCCTTCCTTCGTTTACAAATTCCAGGCCTGCTTTGTTGGTAGTTCGTCCGAACGTACGCGCATACTCTTGCTAGAGTGCGGACCCCTTGCCTGCTCTTGCGAAAGTAACGACGTTATGCAGACAGAGCTCGAATTCCAAGCAAGGTCTCTTCCCCAACCCCAGTCGGTGACGCCGAGAGCGCGATTGCGGGCAGCGCAGCAAGTGCAAGCAAGGGCCAAAACGCGGGCGCAGGTCGTCGGATTAGAGAGACTCGGGTTTATGGGCGCAAGAAGCAGAGGAGAGGTCACGAGGCGGAGGCGAGTTAGACCCGGCTTATCGAAAAACAAGCGGAGACGAAAAAAAGCGCAAGCGATATGTCGCAGTCTATACCGAGAACGAAAAACTGAGACAAGGAGAAAGGATTCCTCCATGGGAGCAGACAATGCAACGCCTATTAGCTTCGCGCCCACGCAGTACTGCAGAGTGGATGGATGAAGTGCACAGCGTACGTACAGTCCGTTTCACACTTCGGGAGAAAACTCGGAGCGCCTTGCAAGGCGCTCAGAGTTTTCCCCCTAAGTGTGAAACAGACTGTACATTCCCTCGCAAGTTATGCAAAGGGCCTCACAGTACTAGTCGTGTGGCATTTTTTTTTTTTTGTCTTAGAAAACGTAACACAATGATTTTGCACCTCGTTGTGGAACGCGTATACGATGCAAGTATTCACCAATTTGACATATTCGCTTCCTGTCTTCCCCGATGGTGACGAGATATGGCGCTGGCGGAGTGACCCTTCGGCTGAACATTTCCCGCGCGACGTTTGCCCTGGCGAACGGAGAAGTTCGAGTGAGAACCAAAGCCCCGGTGCTGAGCCCGTGTTTGATTGGTGTGTCGTCGGGTGTAATGAAAACTATCCGTAGGCGACTGGCAAATTCAGCGCAGGGAAGTTTTCTCGCAGTTATTATTATTATTATTATTATTATTATTATTATTATTATCACCATCATCTGTTTGTTTCCAATATATCAGTGACATTGCGCGATTGTGAAAGCTGTGATTTTCGGTGGAGTGCCTGGGCGCGTGTTTCTATGTGCGTTCAAGCCCAGTGCTCGACCGCTGGCGCCGCCATGCGCCGCTCGCGCATACCATGTTTCTAGGTTGTTTCTTTCGCCGAGGGCGCTCGAACGCAATCATGTGGTTCGCATGAATGCATACGTTGGAAGCGTGGCGATGTGGCCTACTGGTTACAACACTCGCTTTGAAATCAAGCGTACGCGTCTTCAAACACCGCCTTGGCTAGAATTTTTTTCTTGGTATCACGCTTTCTTTTGTTTCTGTTTGCCAGCGCGGTCGGTTGAACCCCGGTGCCGCGGCGGAAGCCGCGGTGCCGGGCGCCGACGCGAAGTGGCGGTCGTTGGGGTGTTGCTGAGCGCAGCGTAGCAACACCCCAAATAAAAAAATACTGTTCCAGTCATGTAGACTCCTCCCTCCCTGATAGTGAGATTATATTTGGATCATCAAAACAGTGATGCGTTTATTTAGGAATACCATCGATCCCTTAACAGCAGCCGCAGTCGTGCGCCACCACCAGCCCAGCGTGTTCTCCGTCAACGCGGCTAGAAACATGGTACGCGCGAGCGGCGCATGGCGGCGCCAGCGGTCGAGCACTGGGCTTGGCTTTTGCAGCAGCCTAACAAAGGATGGCATCTGGGTTTTTCAGAAGGGAGCTGGAAACGGTGGCCTGGCCATCGGGGGAGTTCAGGGCAAGACGGTGGGTGTGCTAGACTAGCCTGAGTTTTTTTTTTTTTTTTTTGTTACGGACATAGCTCCCAAGAATACTGAAGATATATGGCTGTCTGGAACCGGGAGATAAATTTAGCGTGGAACGAATAGGATACCAATATACGGGAGAGAGGGAGAATAAAATTTTATTTGGAAGACAAGTTGGAAATTATTCCTCAATGAGTGGGGCCCTCAGTAAGGACTGCCTTGCCATGCGTGACTTCGCGAGCCCGCTGGATCAGCCGTTGCTGTTCCTGCCGGCTTGAGCTGAGCAGCGCAGACTCCCAAGAGGAAAGGATGGGGTTGGGTATATCAGGAGCACCCGAAGGGTTAGGGCATTCCCATGTAGAGTAGTACACCGTGGGTTTGGCCCCACAGTAGGGACAGTAGGAAGGGTATAGGGTGGGATAAAAGAGATGTAGCATGTAGAGACAAGGAAATGAATTTATCTGCAGTTGCCGCCAGGCAGCGGCAGCTGCCCTATTAAGCGAAGGATGAGGAGGGGGATAGTTATGGCGGCCCAGTCGGTAGTACTGGAGCGTCGCGGTATAGTGTATAGAGGCTCTGCCGGTGCGTCGTCTGGGTTGGACAGCTCTTCCGGTGGTGCCCGGCCAGTCAGACCTCGGGAGACGGCATTAGCGCGTTCATTACTATGGATAGAGGCGTGTCCAGGAGTCCAGACTATACGCACCCTGCGCAACGCCGGAGGGGGGACAGAGGAGAGGATTCGATGTGTATGTGCAGTCACAAGTCCTTGCGCGAAGGCCCGGCAGGCAGCCTGCGACTCCGTCACTATGGTGATGGGGGAGTCGTGTGGGAAGGATCGAGGCGTGGACAATGGCCAGGGCAATAGCTCCCTCCTCTGCCGAGCTTCGGGGGGTGTCTGATCGGGGTTCTTCTGGACCAAATAAAGTTCATTTCGCCTCACCTCGTGGCACGCCTTCCTGGGTAGCGGGCCGCGTCAGTTTAAATAACCGGTGTCTCTGTGGTGCCATCTCAAAATGCGTGCCAGGGCCCGAGTTCGGGCACGTCTCCGGCCGGCGTGTCGCTCGGGATGCACACTGCGGGGAATCGGAGCGACTTGAATGCTAGCGCGTAGAGCAGGAGCAAGGTGATATTGCGGGCGTCGCAGGGACAGGGTAGCCAAGACAGAGTATAGTGCAGCCCTGACGGGTGCGCCTGATACGTTGGAGCTGACCGTTGCGATGAGCCTCGAGAAGCTCGCCTACGGTGTTGTGGATACCAAGCTGAAGAATGCGTTGTGTGGAAGCATGTGGAGGCAACCCAAGAGCCGCGTTCACTGCCTTGCGTAGAAGGACGTCCATCTCCTGAGTCTGAACGACGGTGAGATTCTAATAGGGGAGGTGATAGGTGAGCCGGCTAATTATCAGAGCCTGCACTATGTGGAGGACATCTTTCTCGCGAGGCTTTGCCATCAGATTGAATGTGGAGGCCTAAGATACGGAGTCAATTAATGTCTAATCGGCATTGATCCACTAAGTCGTCGGCCTTCGTCGTTAAATTTTTTTTTTCTCCCTCTCGCTTGTCGCCCTAGCGGCAATTTATTTTATTCGTCTCCGCTCATTTTCTGCCTTCGACTTGTCCACGCCCTCTGTTATCGTCGCCGTTCTGGGACTCGCCACAGAAGGATCAATCCGTTTTTTTTTTTTTTTTTTCTTCCCCCAAGTTCTGATGAGCGCAAGCAAATCCTTCCACGGCGCTCTCGTCGGCTTTGCAGGCGACAGCAGCAAATGCGTTTGTTGTGTACAGCGCGCGTGGCGTACCTGCTGTCACGCCAGTTTCTGATCGTGACGAGGTCGCGCGCACCTGTGCCGGCGAGTGGCGCGCTCTCGGCGTCGCTGTTGATAGTGGTGGGTGGTAGCTGGAGTCCTTGCGCGGCGGGTTTCGACTCGATCTTCTAGTCGGTTTGTTGCTTGAAAGAAGAAAAAAAAAAAAAAGAGGCCAAGTCGCGCGTGCCTCCGCTCGATACGACGCGAAATGACTAAGCGCGGTGTGTGTGTTCCGTCGCGTGCTACGCTCGGCTCGATACGACGCGAAAGGCTCGGGGTATGTGTTCCGTTGCGTACATACACTCGGCGCATCTTCGCTCTATTTATCAGTAACTCGACAAAAGGGAGTGGAAAAAAAAAAAAAAGTTTGTTGGTGTGTGCGTGCTTGGCTGAACGAAGAAAGCGACCGATCGCGCCTAGCAACTCGTACTTTTTTTTTTTTCTGAAGTTGCCAACCGCGCTCTCCGGTCGTCATGACAGTGGTGCCTTTCTTATTTGTTACGGGGTCTAGTTTTGACATCTCGAGTTCCCCCTGTGTTTCGTCGCGATGTGTGTAGTTCAGTTAAGTCCTTGCGTGTGTGTGTGTGTGTGTGTGTGTGTGTGTGTGTGTGTGTGTGTGTGTGTGTGTGTGTGTGTGTGTGTGTGTGTGTGTGTGTGTGTGTGTTTTAAAGATTTGCTACGCAAAAAACTACGGCGCCTCTCTACATGATGTATTAATAGTCTTAGCGGTCTGTGCCAGCTACCAGGCGCCGTAGCGCTCTTGTGCCTTCATGGGCGCTACCAGCCTGGGCCCACCGCTATTGGTCCCGCGGGGCCGCGGTGTACCGTTCCCGGGGCAGGCCGCCAATCAGCAGCCGGTCTCTGCCAGGCAGTGCGTGGTTTTGCCCCTGCTGGCGGGCCGCGGCGACGCCGGTGGTTCTTTCGTACCAGGCCGGACGTCTCACCCCTCGCCCCAGTAGCCGCCGGTGGAAGCAGCAAGCGGCCCCCGACATCGATTCTGGCACTGTTGCTTATTGAGCGGCCATCCCTGGGCAACGCGTGGGGTGCCCTTTTTGTTTTGGCCGCCGTCTCCCGCGGCAACGGCTCTCGGCCTTTTTTGACGCCCCGGCGGCTGCGAGGGGCACAACAGGTGGTCGCTAGCGCGCGGTTCGGCCGCCCCTCCCCGCGTGCTCTCCGGTCCCCCCCCCCCCCCCCCCCTTATTTATTGTGCAACCCTTTTGGGGCGTAGTGCCGACTTGCTGCTTTTTTCGCCTGCTCGAACCGCAACTGGACTTCTGACTGAGCCCTCCGTCTTGTGCGTTGCCTGTGTGCAGGGGTGCGGTCGCCGTTGAGCCTTCGGACGGTCTGCAGAAGCGGCAGCGCAGTGACCACGAGCCATGGACAACACAGATGGTGAGTGGCGGGCTCCTTTGCCGAGTTGCGATTTTTACTTTTCTCTCCTCAACCTGCCAGCAGGTCACAAACCGGAACTACTGCTCTTGATTTGGCTTGTGGATCTTGGTTGAGCGCTACTACATGTGCAGGGACCCTACGAACATTTTCTTTTCTTTCCTTTGTTTTTAAATTCGAGAAATGATTAAGATGACCCCATCTGTAGATGTGAATGGGCTAGGCTAGGCCAGCAACAGGTCCTTCTGAACCAACACACCCGGAGGCGCTGCCTAACTTAACTGAGCGTCTGTGTCTGATAGGGAATCTGTTTTTAGGTCTCCTGATTCGTGGCAATGGAAACATTATGTATAGAATTTATGACACATGCTTGCTGTGTAGTCTTCGCAGTGGCAGCCATAAAGTTCTTGTCACAAATTGTAAATTTGTAAGGCAATTTATCAACTCTTTAAAGAACTTAAGAAATCTTTAAATGCGTCATTGGTTAGCTTTTGTAAACTAAAAGCGCTGTACGTTGAAATGTTCACTCCACAAAGCCCAAACACCATTCCATGTCAGAACAAATTATTCGCCTTCCTTTCTACAAACTGGGATTACATTCGTACATAATTAGGTGTTAGTTGTGTAAAACATAAATGCAAGTGTGGTTTGCTGAACTATCCACGACTGGAATACTCAATTTAGCATATCCGGAACACTATTAAGTTTCCCGTGCTTAAATCACGATTTTGATGTATCAAAGTTGGTGTAGCAAGAACGTTGGGCTTTATAGGGTTAAAGGGATGCTAAAGGGAAATAATAAGTCTAGCTAAAGTGATAGATTAATGCTCAAGAACGTCTAAGGGGTCAGTATTATCACAAAGTTTTAGTAATTGAAAAAGTGAGGTAAATGCAGGACACAATTTGAAACTCACCCAGGACATTCAAGTACTAGATCAATTACTTAGGCACTCCTTATTATTATTCTATCACTAGTACTCAACTACTCATAATAAACAGATTGGATTGCATTATAAGAGGGAAGAAAATGCTTCTTGTCCAGTTCTGTTAAATTTTTAGAAAAGTGAACTCATTGACGTTATCATTGACGACACATGTGGTATCATTGACGACACATGTGGTCGAAAGGTTTCCTTTTCACTCGACTCTGCATTGCCCGTGCTTTCGTGCTTCAGTAGTTTCATTATCATGTAGTGCTGCGCTGGCTTTTCTGACTTGCGAAACTTGCACAATCTGCAAGTAACAGAGAATTCCACGTCTATGTGATATTGCTGGATGCCTCAATGGGCCGCCACGCTACTTGACCAAGAGAAGCTGCAGTGGCGAATCCAGCATTCTCTCTTGGCTTGGTTTCTCCATGGCCGCGCATTTTCGTTTTGCACAAAAAACCGTAGTGCCGTCTGACTGATGCCGTTTTACTCACCGACAGCAGTGAAGGGCGGTGATGGCCTATGCATCGTCATCACTCCCCACTCGCGGGCAGACAATTTGAATTGTGCTAAAGGTATGCGGAACCTTCAGACATTTTCTGTTAAACTAAGTCTCTTCTTGGCTCAAAGCAAGCGCTGCTATGTTTCTGGAATGGTATTTTAACGGTCTACGTTGACTTAGTATTTGTCTTTAGTGTCCCTTTAATCTTGCATAACGTGTGCCACATCATAATGCAAATGAGCGAAGTTCTCCTCATATTGTTAGGGAGCTAAAGAACAGGCCTGAGCAACTAGGAGCAAGTTCATCTTTATTGGCATTGATAGCATAACATTCAGACACAACTTGAATCCCAAATTGTTTCTTGTGCAATGGCCACCGCTATAAGGTCTGGTGCAGCTAATATCTTGTTCACCTCTGAAGCTAAGATAGTGGTGTGCATCTTCAGCACAAGGAAGATGAGTTCCTGTTCTGCTTTTTTTTTTTTTCTAAACCAGACATTAGTGGAGAAACTGGATTTGCTTCCTGTAAGTGTAATATATTCAAAAATATTGAAGGTCAGTGCGGTTAGATGTAGCATATGTAGAATTAATTCTACATATGCCTGTATTCTAGCTGCACAATGAGTTTCTTGACACTTGAGCAGGGACGAGTGTAATTTTAATACATCTGCATTTCGCTTTGTGCTGTATGCAATGTCAGCTTACACCATCGTTAATGCGCGCTAGTGCCTGTGTGTATGGCCTGAAATAAAGTGTCATGCAGGCCTCTTGTGTCTTTCTGCCTGAAGCTTTTCTTCATTCTTTTATTTTTTGGAAGGTACAGCTCAAGATTTCAGTGTGAATCCAATTTCTCTTACCTGCCGAAAAGGGAGTTTGCCACAGTTTAAAATGGAGTGGATGACAGCCCCTTCTCGCCATCATTAAAAAAGGGCTGATGTGTCAGTGTAGTTGTTGACATACATTTTGTAAAAACTTCTCTCGGCAGATCATGCTCGAACTTTACACTTAACAAAGGTGTAGAAGTTCAGATGCTGGTAAAAGCATTGAGTTGGACTGCCTCTTCTAAATGCATGCCAAATTAGTCAAATGCCTGGCAATGCAGTGGTGAATTTGCATTCTGGAATGCAGGAAGCGGGAGTGCCAAGCGGGAATCAACTGACGATGGGCGGGCTGACGGTGAGGCTCCGAGCAAGCGACCGAGGAACACTGGTGGAGGCCGTGCTGTTGACTGTCCGTTTTCTGCTCCAGAGCAGAGTAAGGCGCCCACCATCTCCCTGTTTGACTTCACATCGTGTTTTATCGAGTTTGCATCGAGGCGTCATGCATCTCACTTACTGCCAAAACCCACCATGGTGGCTCGGGGTTTATGGTGTTTTGCTGCTGAACAAGAGGTCACTGGTTTGATTACTGGCTGTTGCGGACACATCCCAGTGGGAGTGGAATGTGAAAGTGCTTGTATTCCATGCTTTCTGCACATGTCCCCGCAAGCTCAAAGTTAATCTGAAGCTCTCTGCTAAGGCATATTCCTCGTTGGTCATTGTGCAGCTTTAGAATATTAAACCCCATAGTTTAATTATTCTTTTTTCTCACCTGTAAGAGTATGTGTGCAGTCAAAAGGTTATAGCTTTTATCATAGATCCCTTAAAATAGCAGTAATATGTATTACACGATGTCAATTGCACATAGAGATGTCAATTTACTGCTGGGGTTAAGTTAGAAAACTTATGAGAGTAGTGGTCTCTCTCTCTCTGTATTTGGAACGCTGGCCATTTATTAACAATTCCTTAACACAGTGCAGTAGAAGAATGACCTCCCTCCATTTTCTTTTACATGCATTACTCACACCAACGAACGTCACTAGTTGCCATTATGTAATTGAAGCCAATTAGTGCTCAAAGTATTTCCACTTGGTAGGTATCCCCAGACTAACACCAGTGTGAGATGCCTACCTTGCACACTACTTGTGGAGTGCATTGGTGTGTTCTCATTATTTTCTCAGAATGCTTCTCTCACGCACTGTGGGACAAAACTATATAGTGTGTCAGTGTATTTTGTGGCAGATATTAATATATCAAAACTTGCACCACTGAATACTTTAGTAGACATACATGCCTTGAACACCGACTGACTTCATATGTGCAATTGAAGCATGTACTCTAAAGTAATTAACTAGTAAGATAATAATTAGTAAATCTTAGTTCACTGAAAATTACTGTTTGCACAATTCTGATCTTGTCTGGTGCAAATAACGTGCCACCAAAAATGACTTTGCTGTACTGTTTTGGGCTACTCAGTCCTTGCTGGTATACCTTCGTTCACCTCACTTGGTACACATCCTGCCATAACTGAAGATTCCTCACCACCTCTAACGCATGTTATTGCCTCTGCAATGGTCTGGCTTTCTAACCGATGTACTTGTTTTGGCCTCTCCAGTTATGAACATTGGGCACCTGGGCCAAGACTTGCGATAGCACAGTGGCATTCATCATTGATTCTTTCACCATGGCTCCTTGTAAAGTGCTGTTGTCAACACTGCACATGAAGCAATGCAGTAGCTTAACGCCAGCAAAGCTTGTGAGTTCTTGTACTTTGTACAGAACTTCAGAGTATTTCTCTCCCTATATTTTCTACAGAATGCTGGTGCCATCATTGGCAAAGGTGGTTCCAATATCAACAGCCTAAGGAAAGAGGTGAGCGCATCATTTTTCTCTGGTCCTTCATTCTTTCTTGCTGGTTTTCCAGTTGGCTTGCATCTTGGCTGCCTGTTTTGCATGGCTACTTGGGCACAATACCACCAACTCTCGACGGAACACACCAGCCTTTTGCGATCATGTGCAAAACGTAACCAATAACTCGTTATTGCGCGAGGAGCTAAAGGCGCAGTGCTCCTGTATTCTGTGAAACAAAGCTGCTGTTGCTGTTCCACCTTGATCAGAGAAGATTATTGTGCTTCAAAGGACATACTTATTATAAAATGTGCAAAAATGCTAACGACACATGGCAAGCACGAACTACCAACTTTGTAAGTTTTCCTTACTTCTTTACTAACTAGCCCGTAGTCAACCACTCTCGGCCTTTCCTGCTTGCTTCTCCTAAAAGTTTTTTCAACATTGGCAAATAATATCGCTGCTGGTGCATGCGTGTAATCTAATTATTCTTCGCAACTTGTACAGCCTTACTGGCAGTGCATTAGGCCAAAGCCAAGGGCAGTGTACTGGTTGCACACACACACACACACACAGAAAACCTGAGTACTGTGTGATGGACCCTTAGAAGGGACACTAAATAGGAATGCTAAGTTGAGCTGTATTAGTAAATTGCGCTTATTCAATTGGCAAAAGGGCCACTCATAACTGTGACAGGAGGCATTCTAAGCCAGAAAGAATGAAAGACAGGTTGCGCTGCCACCGTGGAGTTACTATGCCATCTTACCGTTATGCCATTGATCTTGACAATGTCTGCAGCGCTTTAGTTAATTGTTTGTTTGTAAGCGAGGACTATGTTGCATTCTGGATGAATCGAGCTTAACCTAGCATGTTTAGAGAACCCTCTTTTGCATCAAAATGGCTCAAGTATGAGTTCACGCTGTTGGCTGGCACAAGAGTTTCAGCCCTAAATTTGGGGAGGAAGGAGGTTAGCCTCCGTTTTCCCCACTAGTTAACATTTTCCTGCCAAACAAATGAAAATAGAGGCTTAAAAGACTGTTACCAGTACATATCTGCCAACTCCCGTGAAATTTTAATGTGTATGAATTTGGGCTCATTCTAAGATTTTACAAACATTTCATCATGCTTTATGAATAGTGTTCTATTTGCGAAAATGTTTTAAGGTGTTGAAGATGGAATGACTGTGCAAGGTTGCAAAAAATGAATCAAAGACTGAAAGTGACTGTGTTTTTTGCACAAGATAGTATGACTAGTATGATAGTTGGTGGTTCCTGTTTCCACAAAATCAAGAGCACCTAATCTTTAAGTGGGTCCGTCGAGCTGTGTGTGTGTAGTGTGGCCATTGATGGCGTTGCATGTCTGCCTGTAGTTCTGCAATGTGCATGACATTTTGTGATTGCTATTAATAGTGGAATATGGTAGCATGTTTGAAAATGTTATCACGACAGCCATCAGAATGAGCAATACCTGCAAACGTTTATGGTTTGGTTTGCACACTGAGCAGCTAATGACATTGGCACACCTTGTTGTTGCGACAACGGTCGTATGATAAACAAAGCAGAATAATAAATTATTTGTACCATTTCAACGTTATGTGTATTCGTGTGACTAAACGTGCACTTTTGTTCATATCTGTCCTTAATATTTGCGAAGTCAAATGCAGTCAACCTGCAGTAATTCAAACTCCTTGGGTTCATAGGTATTCGTTTAAGGTATGCAATGTTGAAGGAGACAAACTAATAAAAATTACTACGGTATATTGTACAAAGTGAGATAAACACACAACCAATTTTTTGCCTCCTGAAATGAAATCGGGTTTAATACGGAAAAGCTAACAGACACAGGAGAATAGATGGGAAGTACCTAGGCACACATAAGTCGGTTGTTACAGCTAAGAATGCATAACTAGCTCAGGGAGGTTTCATAGTCATGCATGTCAAGATACAGATCAGCACAAATACTGAACACAGACGTACCTGAACATTGATAGTTTTGACTGTGCTGCTCTGTTTCTGGGAAGCCAACCACCGAAAGTACAGAATGCAACGAAAACATAGTGGGCCAACCAAAGCACTTGAGATTGTCCAAATCGAGTTTGAATTATTGCATGTCAACTGAAATTCATAAATTTCGAGTTTGTCATTGGGGAACCATTAAGTGCAGAATAGGTTGGGAACAGTCATGTGGGTTAGCAGGTTGGAGCAATTTGAAGGCTGATAAGGAAGTTGTCTTTGGTATTTAACTGCACGCTTCTGCAGTTTTAAAGCCGTCATTGCCTGTTGTGATGCATTTGTTTTTCCTTATGCACTTGCTCTCTGTGCTCTATGTAGTGCTAGGC